>NC_083347.1:83325502-83584135 GCF_019175385.1 Lycium barbarum | reverse complement strand
ATGTGTTTTTCTTCATAGAGGAAGATGCCTTTGATTCAATACCAACTAACCTCTTGCTTTATAACCACCACCCCCCCCCCCCCCCCCCGGGGAAAAGAAAAAAAAAAGCCCTCAAGAAAATATATAAGTGAAAAGAGGAGACAAAACCTCTGATATCTCCGTTTGATGTTCCTCTAGTGAACAGAAATAGATATTTTTGTTGCAGGTGTCTGTTTGCCTTTCCAGAAGAATACAGAACTCTTGTACCAAACCTACTAATTGAAACAATGTCAGCTATTGGTGTGAGCTTTGCATCACAGATCAACCTTACCACTGGGGATGCCGTGCCTGAGACAAAAGCCTTGGCTAAAGGTGAGGTTTATTATTCTATAGGAGTTTTTGAGAACCATGATCTAAACATAGACTTCTTGTTTCTTGCACTGTTGCACGTAGTTTCATCTCAGCATAAGTTTATCATGTTTGCTGATCTTTCTGTTATGATGCTCTCCTCTCTGTTTCATCGAACATTCTAAATAATTGGTGTCCAACTAGTTTCCAAGCATATATATGGCTTAAAGTAGTTATATATATGGAAGATTGAAAATTAAAGTTTTGAGCGTGCGAATCAGCTATTTGGATGTCACTATCACCACTTTATGCAGGGAAAGACTTTCCCTAATATATTCTTTTTGGATGTCACTATCTCTTTACTTTTTGGATACTCAAAGTTCTTGGATATTTTCCATCCATTCTGCCTCAGATTTTGCATTGAATTTCAGGTATAATTGATAATTCAAATGGAGATCTGCCAAAAGGTGCCAAGATTCAGACTAAACATTTGGAAGCCCTAATTGAACTTCATAATACAACAGGGAGCTTTGCTAGGAACATTCAACACCTGTTTTCAGATGCTGATCCTCAAGTTTTATTGGATGCTCTGAAGGCAGTCTACCTTCCTTATGAATCTTTCAAAAGGCGGTAAGCATACAAAAAGCAAATTTTCTTGTTTATCCCTTTTGACTTCACAAATTTTCATACTTTTTTCCGTCGCATATCGCATCCTCTTGTCCAGATACAAAGTTTTCTCGTGCTTCCTTTTGAGGAGCACTACACTTACTCTTAGGACTGGGCATAAAACACCGAAAACCGAAATACCGAACCAACCCGAGAATTTTGGTTATTCGGGAGTAAATATTAGAATAAGGTATTAGGGTTCGGGTTCGGTACGAGACATTAGTACCGTTCAATATTCGGTATATTGGTATTACCGAAAACCGAATTATTTACTGTATAAAGGCTAATTAGAGTAAATTCCCTGAAAGGTCACCCATGTATTATGAATTGCCTACAAATATCACTTTTGTTTCTTTTAGGACTAGAATATCATCCAACTATTACTATTTTCCTCATAATATACTAAACACACAAAACTCTCCTTCTCTCCTGGTTGGCATGCCATGTCACATAAATTACATTAATTTAATAATGTAAGATTAATTTCATATACCTCCCCTCTGGTTTAGCCTTATATCACTCACTTCCTTTATGGTTTCGGATATTATACTCACGTCCCTTCTTTTGATTTTTGTGTAACGAAACTTGTTTTAATGATAAAACTTATCTAATATTCCAAAGTTATCCTTTTGTGGCTTTAATTAGATTTGAAATACTCGACCTGCGGTGCTCTACTATTTATTTTCTTGTAAACTACACAACTTGCTAGTTGCTACTACTATATTAAACTTTAGATGTAACTTTTTGTTGTTACGTCTCAATATTTCATGTGTAAAAATTGTTAATAATTTGTTTTTGCTAACTAAAAAAGATTGTTATGTTTTTGGTAAATAAAAACTTTATTATATCAAAGGAAGTTACGTACAGATGCTCAAAAGGAAATAGACATATTTTTATTATAAGTAAATACGGTTTAGTATCTAAGAAAAAATATTGTTAGGCACATACATCTAGATCATATAATTTTTATATTTGAACATGATTTCTTCTTTATTCTTAGTCCAAAATATTTATCAAACTAAGAGTGTATTATCTCACGTTAAATCGACATAATGTTCATATAATAAAGTGTAGGCCAAGTACAAACTATATTTTCTTGATGCATATATCATTTTTTACAAAACAAAAAGGGACTTACCCGGTTTCTACTTATTATTTTTTGTGGTTTCTTTAGATTATGAAATATCATTTTATTCTTCTATAGGTTGATTGGTTTTTGAATCCAAATTAAAGCTAATAAAGTTAAAAATATAATATTAGAAACTTGAACCAAATATTACTCTGGTAACCAGTCTAATAAGAGTATTTAAGTATTAGTGACACAAAACGGTATTTTTAAAATGTTGTTGAAAGATTATCATTTCAACAATTTGGCTATAAAAAATTAAAAAGAAGGGAGGTAAGTGTAATATCCGAAACTACAAGGGAAGTGAGTGTTATAAGGCTAAACCAAAGGGGGGTACCTGAAATTATCCCCATATTATTAAAAAATAGAATATTATGTGACATGGCATGCCAACTAGGAGAGAAGGAGGGTTTTGTGTGTTTAGTATATTCTGAGGAAAATAGTAATAGTTGAGTGATGTTCTAGTTCTAAAAGAAACAAAAGTGATATTTGTAGAGAATTCTCAATACTTGGGTGACCTTTTAGGGAATTTGCTCGGCTAATTATAAGTTATAACCCACATATTAACAGGTCCATTAGTACAAGCCCAAAGTGATTTTGCTTCCTATGCTTCATGTTTGGTTCGAACAAGTTGTGTACTGTTGGTTCATTGTGTTTTCCTAAAGTTTGGGATTTTTATCATAAATATATAAGCTGACCATGTAATGAATGTTTTAATGTATGCACAAATTAGTGCTATGCTTTCATGTATAAACAAAATTTTGAGATTTCATGTATGCACAAAATTAGTGCTATGTAATCACCTGGAAGGACTCCTTCCTAGCCTCTACTAGAAATCTATCTATGTTGTAAGTTTTGCGTACATCCTACCCTCCCAAGACCCCACTTGTGTGGGATTACGCTGGGTATGTTGTATTCAATAGTGGATTCATGTATCATTACTGATCCAAAGCATATAAAATGCAAGAATGTAATGGAATCCATTAAAATATCTGTGGGTGCCTAGTCTCATCTACCACTGGTATTAAATATATAATGCAGCCGACTCCAACTTCAATATGGTATTACCGAATACTTTAACGGAATTTAACGAACCGAAGATCTACTGATATCGGACCGAACTTTCAAAGTTCAGTATTTGTTATCTATTTCAACTAATCGATTACCGAATTATTGAACCCAAACTTTGGAAATACCGAACCGAATACCAAACACCCACCCCTACTTACTCTCTTGCGAAGGACTTTTATTTGATTGAAATGCATTTATGTGGTGAGATTGAGTTGAGTACCATCATCATGTAAGTTGTATATATATAGCCTTAGTTCTTTCAAGTCTTGGATTATTGAGTCAGGAAATATTCGTTCTTGTTAGGTGATTGAGTTTCAAAACTTTAGTGCTTTTGATGAGGGTAGCAATGTGGGTCAGTTGATTCTTCTTTCCCTTCTTTTCTGCAAGTGTATTTAGGAATAATGACTACTTAGTATCTTGTGATATGTGACATTACATCACACTGTTTGCTGTCTCACATCCTAGACCTTTATGCTAGATGAAGCATAGCTGGAGCTGGTTGTAATAAATAAGTATTAACTCGTAGGTCCATTGACTTGAGGTTTCCTGCTTAGATATTATCATCCTGGTATTATCAGACGTGTTGACTATTTACATGTAACGGTCTCAACATTGAGTGGTTCCCTTAGACTGTTGAGCATTTTGTTCAAGTACTTTGCCTGGTGTGATTGGAGGATCTGGATAGTAATTGCAAGGTCATCTGCTTTTCAGTATCAAGTATTCATACACTAAATGCTTCTAAATTTGTGATCTAGATATGGACAGATGGAGCGTGCAGTTCTCTCTGGTGAGATTGCAGGACTTGATCTCAGAGGAGCTGCTGTTACTCTTGTGGGAGTCCAGGGAGTTGAACTTAGTGAAACTGTCCGAAGGATGGAAGAGTCAATTCCACAAGTCATTTTGCTTCTTGAAGCAGCAGTTGAAAGATGCATCAACTTTACTGGTGGTTCTGAGGTGGATGAGCTAATTCTTGCGCTGGATGATGTCATGCTACAGTATATTTCCACTTTGCAGGCGAACGTAAAATCATTGAGAGCTGTTTGTGGACTGGATGTGGATGCTATTAGTACAAAGAAAGATACAGGAGCAGAAAGAAGGGAAGCACGTAAAGTTGACTTCACATCAACTGAGGAGGAGTGGTCATTTGTTCAAGGTGCACTGCAGATCCTCACGGTTTCTGATTGTTTAACCAGCAGATCTTCAGTCTTTGAAGCTTCCCTCAAGGCTGCTCTGGCTAGGTTGAGTACAAGCCCCTCTCTCTCAGTCCTTCGGTCAAGTATTGATCAGAATAAACCAGATGTGGTCAATGATGATGGAAATGGGCAATTATCTGTGGCTCGAAAGGCTGCCTTGGATGTGGCAGCTGTGAGACTAGTGGATATTCCTGAGAAGGCTCGGAAGCTTCTTAATTTATTGGAGCAGGTCAGTGGCTCCCACAATAGTTACACATATCTGGGAGCTTGTCCTTCTTCCGAGTGTCATAGCTCTTCTATCCTTTCTTCTATTCCTTCAATACATGCATCCTTGCCAATCTTCTATATTGAAAATTTGATGACATCTTTTTTGTGCCTTCTGCAGTCTAAAGATCCCAGGTTCCATGCACTTCCAGTAGCATCACAACGAGTTACAGCTTTCACAGACGCAGTCAATGAGCTTGTTTATGATGTTCTCATATCAAAAGTACGGCAGCACTTCAATGATTTGTCACGGCTGCCCATATGGTCATCTGTTGAAGAACATAGTGCTAGGCCCCTTCCAACCTTCAGCTCATACCCTGAGTCTTATGTGACTGGTGTTGGTGAATATCTCCTTACTTTACCCCAACAGCTAGAGCCACTTGTTGAGAATATTTCCAACAGTGATCCCAATGCTGATGAGGCCCAGTACTTTGCAACTGAATGGATGTTCAAGGTATCTGTGTCTTTAGTTAAATATTTTATGATCAAGTGTTGAGCATTTAGCTACTACAAGTATCTGTGCTATCAACTCAACTTTATTCCATCTGGTCAACAACACCATTACTCCATCGATAATACTCAAATTAAAATTCTCTAGAATGGCAAACCCTGAAACTAGCATAAGCTTTAGTAGAAAATATCAGGAGGAAACATCTAGAAGCTGAGTTCGAGTGGAAACTACCTGTGCAGAGTGCTTTGTTTTCTCTTTCTAGGATATCATCAACGCTGAGACGCTGAGCAACTAGTTATCTCCATATCTCCGAATGTATTTCCTCTCACAACTATAAGCTGACTATTTTTCCTTTGCCTTCTTTGAAAAAGGTTGCTGAAGGTGCCACCGCACTTTACATGGAACAGCTTCGAGGGATCCAGTATATAACGGATCGTGGAGCACAACAGCTTTCTGTTGATATTGAGTATCTAAGCAATGTACTTTCAGCTCTATCAATGCCAATTCCTACAGTTCTTGCTACATTCCAGACATGTTTTTCAACACCTAAAGATCAGCTGAAGGATCTTATAAAATCAGATTCAGGGAATCAGCTTGATGTCCCTACTGCTAACCTTGTCTGCAAGATGCGACGTATCAGTTTAGAATAATGACTACATCTTAGTCATGCTGTTCCGGGAATTTATTACAAGAATGTATCGCAACTTGTGCTGCAGAATTACAACACCGGACCCATCTGTTGTAGAGTTTAGTTTTCCCTTTTCTGCATAGATAACAGTTGTGTTTACTTTCTAAACCTTGACCAATTTTTGTACAAGTACGTTCTCGAGCTATATGTGAAAGATAAACAGTGAAGATACTTAACTTTTTTTCCTATTTTTCTTTCGCGAGATATTTCATCGGGTGTCCCTTTTGTGAGCTGGTGTATAAACTTTGTCCCTATTTTAAAAAGACTTTGCAAATTTAGACCCAGCGGCGAACTGCCTCGTCCATCTCCATGCTCTTTTCCATCTTTTCCTCCATCCTCCTCCATCATCATGCTTGTGTTCACGGTTTGGTCGGTTGGTTAAAAACTGATCCAAAACGAAAATCAAACCAAACCGATTAAATAAATCGATTGGTTTGGTTTTAAATTTTTAAAAACTGATAGTAAGTTTGGTTATGATTTTACAACAAGCAAACCAAAGAAAAAAATCAAACCGAACCAACAAATTTTATAAATACTTTTTATAATTATATATATACAAGACATTAATTTTTATAAATATTTTTAAATAATTTATATACGTTTTATCAATATTTTATTTATCTCTAATAGGCTAATGAACTTTATACCTTAAGTCTATTTTAAAAAAGAAATCAATGAATTCAAACTCATTTATTCAAAGAAACAATTATGAGATTTATCTAGATTTATTTTTTGTATTTCTTATAAACTTCTTTTCACTTAATTAAATCATAATCCTAAGACATGTTTTCCATAATGCAAAAAAATATAGGTACCACAATAAAAGGGTAATAACGAATTATAAGTTGGAAAATGATAGAAAATTCTCTCCTAATTGTAGGGAAAAAGCAGGAAGGAAAGAAAAAAATACTGTTAGTTTTCTTAAAAACCGAAAACCCGACTCAAATCGAACTAAACCGACTACAATCAAACTGATGGATATGTATTATACTTGGTTTGGTTTTAATAATTTTAAAAACCGACTAGATTTGGTTTGATTTTGGTTTTAACCCAAAATCGATCCAAACCGACCATGAACACCCCTACTTCTTGGTTTGTAAAAGCGCTTACAAAGCCAAATTTGGAACACATTCTAAACATACGACTTGTCCTCTCGTACAAATGTATGTTGGAGGAATGTAATAGATTTCGGGTCTGAATTATAGAATTGAGACATAATTTGGAAATTTTATTGATGTAATTGAATGGTTATTACAAGCTATCATTGTTCACTGGAATTACCAAGAATTGCAATCAATGAATTAAGCTAAGCTACTCAAATTGAAAGCTTATCTTCAATGGTGAATTTCCCTGAGAACAAGAATTGAGAAGATATTTAGAAAGAATTGAGGAAAACAAGAAGCATTTCGAGAAGGGAGTAAATTTTACTAATTTTGTGATAACTGCCTCAACTCATTTCTTGTATCTAATCTGGGTCTAATGTGTGACAACCCAACTAACTAGGTCCAACCAACTGAATAACCGGACTCGTTCGATTAGTCTAAGTCGGTTCAATCGTAGTCGTCCACTGGTGCTTGATTCAGTTGGCACGTGTACACTAAGACTCGAATTAAGTAACCACGTGATCTTTCCCTCTTTCTAATCTCAATTTCATACATACCCTAATTCCCAAATCAGTGTGCGATTTCTTTTCTCCTCAGACATATAACATTGCCGCCCCGACAAAATTGGCCTTGTTATCAAGGTAGTAATTGAGCGACAAAGGGAGGAAATTGTCCCTGTATGTAACCCCAGTCCTCTCAAGTAGCATCTTCAGGGTTGAGATTAGATCAGTGAACCAGAATTGTACCTACAATAAAGTGCAATTCAAAAATAATGGTCACTAGAAAAGCATCTAAGCACAAGGAGATCTAAAATAGTTTGTTCATAAATTAAAGGCTGCTTTAGAAGCAGCAATCTTTTGGGACAAACAAAATTTCAAGCAATCTTTCTTAAGCTACCATTCAGAGGAAGTTTGCAAGCCTTGAAGTAGGAGACATTTGTGGACAATAAAGTTTTATTGAATTTAAACCCACAACAAAAGTTAGATATAATAAATTCAAGATATTTGTCCAAATAAATACTGTAGATTAATAATTAGATTAATTATTTGAGTCCAATAAATATGAATTTAATTAAGGGAAAAGAATACCAATATCCACTACACACAAAATAATTATCCTTCCATGCTCCCTTTACTTTTCATAAACCAAAAGCTATTTACTCTTTCTAGCCGTTATAACTTTTGTAGGTTGTCTCTTTTTCTTCTTTTATTTTCTATTTCTCTATTCCTTTTCTTCTTTTCTTTTAATTTTTTGTTTTTTTATTCTTTTTTATTCTTTTTTCTCCTTTTTTCATTTATTTTTTTACCAAATTATACTATTGTTTATTTTTTTTTCTCCACAATATGATTTCATATTTAATTCTAGCTCCTTTCTTTTCATTTTTTTTTCTATTTTTTTTTAATTTCTTCTTGCTTTTTTAATTTCATTTATTTCTTTTTTATTTCCATCATCTAATTTCATTCACCTTTTTTGCTATTTTTATTTATTCTTCTTTTGTAACTTCTGGTGATTTTCATTTACTTTTTTCTCCTTTTCTAATTTCATTTTTCATTTTTTTTTCTTTATTTCCTTTTTTTCATAATATATTCTACAAACCTTTTGGATCCTTTTTTTTTTTATCAATAAAGAGGATAACTGATATACTATCTTTTTTATTTTTTTATTTTTTTTATATATCAAAAATTAAATATTCTAGCATATAGTATATCAAATCAATAGCAGTTGAAGTATACTGTTGCAGTATACTATGATACTCACATGGTATATGTCATGCACTAACATGGTATTATTGTTACGGTTGGAAAAATTTCGCGGGCGGGGTTAGCGTTCGGAAAGCTACTTCGAACTTGTTGGTGCTCTTTCGGATTTTGTTTTAAAAGAGTCGCCACCTAACTTTTAGGAAATTAGAAAAACCAAGGGTGAGGGTTTATTCAAATTCAGTGATAAAACCTTCGTAATACAAAGTTCCAGGTAAGGGTTCTGGTGATCCCCTAGGGAAGGTGTTAGGCACCCTAGTATTAAGGATCCGTACTACACGACTGACCTTCGAATTCTAATGTATAAGTGTTTACATGAGCTGTTTATTTTGTGTTTATTCCCGCATTAATAAAATCTGTCATTTATTGCATATCATTTGATTTTTTTTTTTTAAAATTGAATATATCTCCCTTATATATGGGGTATTTAGGTTCGGATTTATAATATCCGGATATAACTAGTTCCTTTTATATATAGTAAAATTTACTTGGTGTAACTACCCCTAAGACTTATTTATGGATAATAACTACCCTTTTTAATATTTATGATGCATAGGTATATTTTTCAAAATTTATATTTCATAGCTACCCCACTTTTTTACTAAATAACCGTGCAACACCATGTCCCTGTTTAGACGCATAGTTCCCAAATATATTCTCTCTCTCTCCCTAAATGCACGCAATTAACTCCCAATCCCCCCCCCCCCCCCCCCCCCCATAATTCAAATTAGTTTCTTTAACTTCTTCAATTATCAATTCCGTTTTTCACTCTCATATAACTCCACATTATTCTTACAGTTTCTAAGTAAAAAATTTACCAAAAATAGGTAAGTTTTTTTTTTTTCGTTTTTGATTTTGTCCACTGTATTTCAGTATATTTTTTTGCAAGATGCATGTTGTTTTGCTATTTTTTTTTTGTTTGTAAAATTCTCTGTTGCTTTAATTTCATCATTCTCTGATATACAAATCATCGATTCTTAGTGTTGTTTTTCCTCAAGATACACAGATTCAATTTCAATGGTTGAAATCGGCTCTCCGGGCATGAGAACTCGAGGTATAGAAAATATAATAGATGGTACTAGTTTCTCTTTGGGAATTACTCAACAAGAAAACCTCATTGCAGGAGGGTCATCTTATGCTGAGACGCGCAGCAAAAAAATTAATAATCCAAGAAGGACGAAACAACATCATGATGATAAAGAAACAAAGAGGGAATAGTCAGCACCGGATAAAAAAGTTTCTCAAGTGCCGCTACAGAAGAAGAGAAAGGTTACCAAGCCTGTTCCTGGAGGCAAGGGCAAAAAGTAGTTCAGAAAAAACCTTCAAGAAAATGGGTATAGAAAATGGGTCACAAAGATGAGAATAATGAGATTTTGAGTAGTAGTTTGGAATGAATCATGAATATGGATGTGTTATGATTATAAATATGTTATGAATAACATTTAGAACATGGGATAAGTGTTGTATGTGAGAAAAACATACTAGTATACTATGACCATGATTATGGATGAATTGAACTGGAATTGTGAAATGAGGGTAATGTAGATGAATGAAGATTGTTGGTTATGATATTGTGAATGTTATTATAAATGTTTGGGAGTTGATATACAATATGGGGAAGGTTATATAAACAAAGGAAATGGTGCCCAATTTTCTCTAGCTTTGGTAAGCACGTTCATATAATCGATTAGCTAATGTGAATGCGAATTCTCTTGAAGGTAGAAACGTGAGCATTGAAGGAGAACAATCAAGCGATGGAAATTATTAAACAAAAGAGGTATGTAAGGCTAGTCCCTTCTATCTAAGGCATGACTCCGGTAGCATTTCCCTGATTTTCCTACATATCAGAAATTATGAGTTTACGATTATAAAGTGCTTCATACAAGATAAAGAAAAGAGATACGTTACGAGCATGACAATATTGATGATGAATCTAAGTTTAGAAGTCCTAAAGCTCATGATATGACATTCCTACGAAGCTAATGATCCTTATATGATTCCTATGATATTATTTCCCTACCTCTCCATGACTTTCTTACATTTCGGGAACTATGAGTCAACATTGATAAAGAGCTTCTTATGAGATAGAGATGAGAAATATGTCATGAATACGATAATAATGATGATAATTATAAGCCTAGAGATTCTAAATCAAGATATGATGTCTATGAAGTTAATGATCTTATTTACGATCCCTTGATGTTGTTCATGGTGTACACTCACCTTAAAATATTAGTTCCTTCAAGGTGAGATATGATGAATATGATCACTCCATAATGTAATCGGGGGTTCTCGACTTTATGTCACCCCGATATTGTTATAGATTTTCTATAAGCTCTAATGCATGTCCTATGACCAATGTTCCAAAAAATTACGAGTCTATGTTCATAGAGGATTTCATATGAGATAAAGGTAAGAGATATGCCATAGATACGATGATATTAATGATGTGCCTAAGTTTAGAGATTATAAAGTCTATCATACGATATTTTTACGAAGTTCATGCTACGATTATGATATGATTTTCATAGATTGTCTTTAAATTCAAATGCATGCTCTATGAAAAGTTATGATAAGCTTATGAGATGTATGTGATGATAAAAGATTTCCATAGTGATGGCAATGATGATGATGAGATATACCGAGCCTTGTTATGTCCGGGTACGGAAGACATGTATGTGATATTGTCGAGCCACTACGTTGCCGAATACGGATATTGTCGATCCACTACGTGGCCGAATACAGATAATTTATAATGTGTATGAGCAGATACGGTACTATGATATATCTATATATATATATGATACGATGGTGTATGCTCTATGATGATACATGTACTATGATTATATATGATATAGGCATGAAATGTATCCACCTTTAAAAGTCACGCAGGTTATATCTTCATCTTATATCTTATGATTTCTCTATTATGTTCATTTCATTCATGCCTTACATACTCAGTACAATATTCGTACTGACGTCCGTTTTCTTTGGACGCTGTGTTCATGCCTACAGGTAGACAGGGAGGCGACCCAGATTTATAGAAGCCGATAAGCATACTTTTGAGAGCACTCCATTATTCCGGAGGTGCCATTGATTCACTATTTTATGTACATATATGTTTTGGGCACGACGGGGTCCTGTCCCGTCCATATGTCTAGTACTCTAGTAGAGGCTCGTAGATACGTATGTGTGGGTAGTATGGTGTCACGATTTTCCACGTGTATATATGTATTATGTGGATAACCAAAGGGCTTATGTATATAAAGGTAAATATGTTTCAAATGAGAAATGATTTTCCTACGATTATGAGCATAAGAAATACGATTGTACGCAGAATGAGTAATAGAATGAGTGGTGCTCGGTGGTTAGCCCCGAGTACCTGTCATGGCCCTAGCCGGGTCGTGTCAAAAGTGGTATCAAAGCAGTTCAGTCCTAGGAAGTGTCTACAAGCCGTGTCTAGTAGAGTCTTGTTTATGGTGTGTTGCACGCCACATCTATAAACAGGAGGCTACAGGGCATTTAGGATAGTTACTCTTCTTTCATCCCTAAGATCGTGTGATAGAGCTAAGCCATAGGAAATGAGATTCCTTATACTAACCCCTGATTGCAGTAGAAGAACGGTATTGACCGAAGAAAGTGATTGATGATGTTGAAGTTACAGAGGTAAGTCACTTCGCTGAGACTACGTTATCAGGGTACGTATTCATAAGTTAATGGATTGGTTATCATAGAGGTAAGTCAGTGTTCATATGATAGAGGAATTGATTAAATGTGTCTCTTGATGATAAGTTCAGTTATAAGTTGTGAACTAAGAAAATCAAATGAATCAGAACAAAGGTAAGCGACGACACGAAAGTTGTGTGTCGAGTAAGGTAAGAATAGTGGGGTATGATCGAAATGTAAAGCTGAAGGATGAAAGGGAAAGTAACTAGGAAGGGATAACAGGGTAGATCGCTAAAGGATCAGGTACATCTCGAAGCGTGATATATGAGGTAAGTTTCAACATCTTTGTGCTTTTACTTGAAAGTGGGAGCCCTGTGTGGCTGAGATATGTCGTATATATATATATTGGCCCTGTGAGGCATTGTTGGTATTTGTTGCGTGCAGGTTTTGGGATCGTAAGAAATATAGAGGAAACTCCGCCGAAATTTTCCTAGAATCTAAAGGAGATAAGATATAAGCTTGTAATATGTCCTAACGGGAAAAGATGTTGTGCAAAAAGAAATGGCAGGACGAGATTAAGTTTGGAGTATCGTTAACAACTATGAGAGATGAGTTAAATACTATTGAATTGATAGTAACGGTAATCATAAGATCGACATTGATACGGTAAAGAGAAATGCTAGAGTAAATTAGGGAGACTGGTAGTGCTGAAACACGACATAAGAGAGGAATGGTAACGCCAATAGAGTGCGATGCTGGAGTATTGATTGGATGGATAAGTGCAAGTAAAATACGACAAGTCTATTAGCAAAATAAAGTAACAACATGACTGAGGAAGGGGTATGACGAATGTGAATCCATTGGTAAAACAATTTATATGGTAAGTGTAATAGGGCTGATTAGAAAGAGTAACAGGTTGAGTATGCTTACTTCGCAAGGTTTATTCTACTTTACGAGCAGGATTGCGAACGAGGTAAAGAAGTGGCACTCTATAGCGTTGATTATGATCAAGATATAATGAGAGCGTGGCAAGAACTGTAATACAAAGTATAGCGAGGGAACAACTAAAGATGTGACATGTTCTATATGAACAAAGAGTGAATGCAAGTGTGAAACCAACAAGCGAGCCATGGGGCAGTAGATGAGAAAACTTATAAGACCTTATTAGGGGAAAGTCCAGCATATGGGTTCCTCAATGACAGAAATGATAGCAAGCAAAAAGGGGAAGTCAACTTGAAAAAGAAATCAGAAAAAAGTGATATGGCTAAGTAGTAACAGTTGGTGATTTGCATAATCGAGATCACGAGTGATATCTTGGGCTAGATTGTAAAAGACAAAGACTACGGGAAGATGAATAACAAAATAGAACGAGTAAAGTATATGAAGTAATGAGTTGAGAATTTATCATACGACGATAAAGCGATAAAGCCAGGCGATCATCAACGACAAATACAATATGATTATGATCGGTTTTGAAATCAATGTTGAGTGTAACACAAGAGTAATAGAGTATGAGGCATAAGAGGTATTAGTTGCGCATGAGACTTAGGCCCTGGAAAACAAATATGACGTTACAAGTGAACTTTGAGCACCGAAGAAGAGAGCAAGTGACATTGCATGGATGGTATGGATAACTAGGCATACTACTATTGTGAGCATCCCTATGGGACAAAAGTTGTTAATTGGAGCGGATTTAGACATTGACTCATAACTACCAGATGAGCTAAGTAAAATACATCCTTGTTCGGATTACTATATCGGTTGTATTATTTGGTTACAAAACTGCAAGGTGAGTATGTTAAGACTTCACAAATGAATTATCGTAGCTATAAATTATGGGAAATGGCATGAATAAGATGTAGTATAGTAAGGGATCTGTGAATTTAAGATTTGAAGGTGAGGCAACGGATTTGAGAATGGTATAAGTAAAACCCTTAAAGGGGGGGAAGCAAGTAAAGAGAATACAAGTATAGAGATTGAAACGATGGACCCTAAGATGTGACAGATATAGACTCTAAAACAAAGAGTGAGAGTCGCGCAGAAATGAGTCTAATGACTAGTAAATAAACGAACACGAATTGAGCGGGCATTTGAGACTGTACTGGAAATCATTCGCGAAGACCTGGAACCCCGTGACGTTGAGAGCAAATAACTCAAAAGATATTGTAAAAGATAGCGATGCTATATTAGAATAGAGGCAAAGGCACTAACGGTAAAGTCGTAATTAATGATATTGCGATTTATAAGCGACAATTAAGAAAGGGACCTAAGGTTTTCTATAGTAGAACACAAGATATGATAATCAAGGGAAAAATAAAGGAAGGAAGAGAGCATGACGAGAAAAGTTACTACAGATAGACAAAAGAGGTTTGGTATGAATGACACCGAGCCTTGTCGTGGCCGAATATGCGAAAACCACCGAACCTTTAAGGTCGGGTATTGTATGGATACGAATATGGACACGAATGTGTATACGGATATGGATACATGTATATGTATAGATGTGTATGTATACGAATCACGCAAGAATGATTATGTAACTTGCAAGTATTTGTACGTCGTCAATGAAACCAAGTGGGTACTTAAAAAGAGGAGTAAGAGGTAAGAAAGAATAGCGTGGCCATGATACTTTGGGTCAGTCGAAGGAAAATATATGGCGAAATTTTCGTAGAATTCCCGAGAACTCAACATTCGAGGACGAATGTTCTTAAAGGGGGGAAGAATGTTACACCTTGAAAAATATCATGTTGATGCACAGTGAATAAAATAACGAAGGGAATGAGGTATATGACGTTTCGATAAGTAAGAAGTATCATTTGATGATCCTAATCAAGATTTCAAAGACATTCGAAGTAAGAGAAGAAAGTTTGCCAAGAAAGACAAGGTATACGTTATGTATCGTAAATGATTTATGAGTAGTGAATTAATGATGACTTAATGATGTTTTGGAGAAGGGCTATAACTACCCTTATATTGTTAAGGAGGTGTTAAACAAGTGTCGAGAAGGTTCCATAAGGATTGGAGATCAAACCAAGGAAATCAAGTGTAAGAAACTCATTGGAGTTCATCCAAGGCAAGAAACCCCATTGGATTGAAGCTAGGGTTTTTATTCAAGTGAAAGATTATCATCCAAAACTTTATCCTACACCATATAAGGTAGCTTTATGGTATTTCCATGTTGTTTAAGGTATTTAGAAGTTGGAACACTTTGATTGTCGAAGGATATAGAAAATGGGTCACAAAGATGAGAATAATGAGATTTTGAGTAGTAGTTTGGAATGAATCATGAATATTGATGTGTTGTAATTATAAATATGTTATGAATAACATTTATAACATGGGATAAGCATTGCATGTGAGAAAAACATACTTGTATACTATGACCATGATTAAGGATGAATTGAAGTGGAATTGTGAAATGAGGGTAATGTAGATGAATGAAGATTGTTGGTTATGATATTGTGAATGTTATTATAAATGTTTGGGAGTTGATATACAATATGGGAAGGTTATATAAACAAAGGAAATGCTGCCCAATTTTCTCTAGCTTTAGTAAGCACGTTCATATAATTGATTAGCTAATGTGAATGCGAATTCTCTAGAAGGTAGAAACGTGAGCATTGAAGGAGAAAAATCAAGCGATGGAAATTATTAAACGAAAGAGGTATGTAAGGCTAGTCCCTTCTTTCTAAGGCATGACTCCGGTAGCGAATCCTTCTATCTTTCCATGATTTTCCTACATATCAGAAATTTTGAGTCTACGATTATAAAGTGCTTCATACAAGATAAAGAAAAGAGATACGTTACGAGCATGACAATATTGATGATGAATCTAAGTCTAGAAGTCCTAAAGCTCATGATATGACATTCCTACGAAGCTAATGATCCTTATATGATTCCTATGATATTATTTCCCTACCTCTCCATGACTTTCTTACATTTCGGGAACTATGAGTCAACATTGATAAAGAGCTTCTTATGAGATAGAGATGAGAAATATGTCATGAATACGATAATAATGATGATAATTATAAGCCTAGAGATTCTAAATCAAGATATGATGTCTATGAAGTTAATGATCTTATTTACGATCCCTTGATGTTGTTCTTGGTGTACACTCACCTTAAAATGTTAGTTCCTTCAAGGTGAGATATGATGAATATGATCACTCCATAATGTAATCGGGGGTTCTCGACTTTATGTCACCCCGATATTGTTATAGATTTTCTATAAGCTCTAATGCATGTCCTATGACCAATGTTCCGAAAAATTACGAGTCTATGTTCATAGAGGATTTCATATGAGATAAAGGTAAGAGATATGCCATAGATACGATGATATTAATGATGTGCCAAAGTTTAGAGATTATAAAGTCTATCATACGATATTTTTACGAAGTTCATGCTACGATTATGATATGATTTTCATAGATTGTCTTTAAATTCAAATGTATGCTCTATGAAAAGTTATGATAAGCTTATGAGATGTATGTGATGATAAAAGATTTCTATAGTGATGTCAATGACGATGATGAGATATACCGAGCCTTGTTATGGCCGGGTACGGAAGACATGTATGTGATATTGTCGAGCCACTACGTGGCCGAATACGGATATTGTCTGTCACAACCCAACCCCGTAGGCCGTGACTAGTGCCCAAGTTGGACACTCATATCACCTGTTAACTATAATCATCTACAACTAGCATATCGAGAACTTATTTGTATAAAAAGGCAAGACGTTATTTTAAAGCTGTCACATATATGCATGTCATAGCCACCTGTCTCCTGAGGAGTTACAATTTCCAACAACAAACATATATATATCTACGCAAGCCGACAAGGCTGCCACTACACGCAACATCCCAAACATATGTATATATATGCAAGCCGACAAGGCTGCAACTACGAATGGGTACGCCCCAAACATAAGTCATATCCATACAACGAAACAACAACTATATACAGACCCACACAAATGTCCACAGACCTCTAAGAGTAATGACAGTGTCATATGACGGGACAGGGCCCCGCCGTACCCCCAACAAACACATATATATACAACAAAAGGGATTTATACCACAAGCTAGGCTCCGGAACAAAGGAGCTTCCCAAAGTAGCTGGATAGATATCCTAGGCTGGCGGATCTGCAAAACGAGCGTCTGTACCTGCGGGCATGAACGCAGCCCCCCGAAGAAAGGGGGGTCAGTACGGAATATGTACTGAGCATGTAAAGCGTGAAATATAGTAAATAGAATCATACTGAGACAAGGAGTGTAGGATCTAATGCAACAAACAGAAATCCATAAAACTTACCTTTGAACATAATTCATATTTATCAACCTCATACCAATATCAATATAGAGTTTAGTAGCCAAAGCTGAGTAATCATTCTGTACATAATATATATAACGTGTCCCGGCCCTCTAGTGAGGGGCTCGGTAATTAAAATCATAGCATCATAAACATGTACATATACGTGTCCCGGCCCTCTAGTGAGGGACTCGGTGAAATAATGATCATATGCCCTCCTGGCCGCCATCCCCATATCATCATAACATCCTATCATCCTATCATCCTATCATCATGTCAACATATCATCATGTATATATATAACGTGTCCCGGCCCTCACTCGGTGAGTAATATAGTAAATATGCGCACGAAAACGTGTCCTGGCCCGGGACTCAGTGAAGGATATAACGGTAAGCACGAGCAGAATAATAAGCAACCACATACATGCAAATCATCTTTGGAGACTCAATAGATAAGTAACTAATCAGCTTTCAAGTGTCAGGATAATAATCATATTCAGTTCTTTCTACATCTTATTACAAACCATAGCAAGGAACGTTTCAGGATTCATATACATGTATCAATTTAACATGATATAGCTTTTGAAGGTCAAGTATGACCCTAATTATGCAATTCTTTAAGAGTAGGAATTTCCATACATCATTTGTTAGTCAATCATATAGTAGGCTCGTGACAATAGCATTAAGGAATGAATAGAATCATAAGTCATGCTTGGAACTAGAGAGTAGAGTTTACCCCAAGGCTCATATCATTTCTTACTTACGTCTAAGACATGCCAAAAGAAGGAAGGATTAGGCTTTACATACCTTTAGCGTTTAGTCGTATTATAACTCGTACTCGCTGCCTAATAGTAGCTTATCCTATATCAAGATATCAAGAGTTACAATTAGTCCACGAGGGAATTCAATACGTATTTTAACGTTAATAATCCCTTTCTAACATTTAGACGACGTTTCGTTCGCATTCAACCCAACTAGTACTCTAAGCTAATATTGCTAGTCATACTTTCAAGTACCAACCCGGGATTATTTAAAACATGACTTAAGGGAGCTTCGGACAGCCCGTACATTATTCAAAACAGTCCCCTATTCACGGCCAAACAGCCCACACAACATTACCATTTTCAATTCGAAATTTTCCAACTTCAACTACAACGACAACAACACGTTTAACAACATTACTTATATGATTATTGGAACTGTTTTAGCATCATATTAACTCCTACAACAGCCCACAAACCATCTCAATTCAACTTGAATCATTAAACTTCATCTTCACTATACGTCCATAACAACAATCAACGTTCAAAATAAACTAATCTATCCCTTTCATTAAAACAGTCCACGGTTTGGACTGTTTTTCTACTTCAACATAAATCATTTCTTTTACACCTCAATTCACATATTCATAATGCATACAATACACCACAATGTCCATAACAACAACAATCAAAGCATGACACAAAACAATCCATTAATTCCTCTAAACCAGCCCCTACACGGCTTCAACACAACTACAACAACTTCATGAATTTCATTCGTTTATTTGTACTACAACACATTCCATCCATTTCCAATACATGTACAAGGAGATTACACGTTATTTCCTATAGACCTATAGCACACGGCCCACTTCAACTTCAACAACAACAGTCCAATACCAACATGCACAATCATATACATTCAATTCACCACAAAACATATGAAAGATGATCAACTCTTACCTTGTCACTCAATCCTTCAATCGGCTAGCCCTTCAAATTCACTTCTTGAATTTCAACACTTGTTCTTGCTATTCCAATGAATGCTACACGTTATTGTACACCTTCAAAGGGGTTAAATTGCTTGAGAAACTGAATTTTTGATCAACTTGGAGCAGCCCTATTCTCGGCCAGCTCTAGCCGAGACCCTCTCACTCTATCTCTAAGTTTCTAAACTTTTTTGAAGATGCAAATGATTTAGTTAGTGTAGAATGAATCAGCATTCTTGTTATATATATGTAGTCCATGATTTGGACATGTGTCCTACTCAATATTTGAGTCAATTATCATTGACCACCTCAATATAACTTACACGGCCACTTATGGCTATTTTAATGGTCTGATTTAGTTTTTTAATCCCACTTACTAATCTAATCATGGTTAATTTAATCCCAGTTTTCCATTAATACTTCTATACCAAACGAAATTTATAGGCAACTTGTGACTTGAAACGAAACCGGAAGTTAGAGTCTCTACTTCGTATCTTAAAATAGTCTTGTCTTTAACTTATCGCGTTTAGTTTAAAATGTCCCAATGTATAAAAATACGGGACATAACATCCTTCCCCCCTTTAGAACATTCGTCCTCGAATGTCAAGTTTATCCCGTCGGGTTTTACAAGAGTCTTGCGAAGGGTTTTCCTTATCGCTAATATATAGATTGAGCAGACAATTAACACAACTAAGCAAGGGGGTTTAGATTACCTGTAGGCGTGGGAAACAAGTGAGGGTATTTCTTTTTCATCTCCTCTTCAGCTTCCCAAGTCATCTCCTCCTTGTTATTGTTCCGCCATAACACTTTAACCGAAGTCACGTCTTTGGTTCGCAACCTCCTAATCTGTCGATCAAGTATCGCTATGGGCTGCTCTTCGTAGGATAACTCTTCTGTTACCTGGATATCATCTGCTGGAAAAACCTTGGAAGGATCGCCTATATATTTGCGAAGCATTGACACATGGAAGACCGGGTGTACTGCCTCCAAATCGGCTGGTAGGTCCAACTCGTAGGCAACTTGGCCTACCTTACGGATAACCTGATAAGGCCCAATGTATCTCGGGCTCAACTTTCCTTTCTTGCCGAATCTCATAACACCCTTCATGGGTGACACCTTCAAGAACACCCAGTCGCCAATCTGAAATTCCAAGTGTCGACGTCGATTATCTGCATATGACTTCTGCCGACTCTGGGCTGCCAGTAATCTCTCCTGAATGACCTTCACCTTAGCGACAGCCTGCTAAACCATATCTGGGCCTATCAACTTAGTCTCACCAACGTCAAACCAGCCTATAGGTGATCTGCACTTCCTGCCATATAGAGCCTCGCACGGTGTCATCTGGATGCTAGAATGATAGCTGTTATTATAAGCAAACTCGATAAGCGGCAAGTGATCATCCCAGCTGCCACTGAAATCAATGATACAGGCCCGTAACATATCTTGTAGCGTCTGAATGGTACGCTCGGCCTGTCCGTCAGTCTGAGGGTGAAATGCTGTGCTGAGACTCACCTGTGTCCCCAATCCCTCCTGGAAGGATTTCCAGAAGTTAGCTATAAACTGGGCCCCTCTATCAGAGATAATAGCTATGGGAACCCCATAAAGTCTCACTATCTCCTTAAGATACAATCTGGCGTAATCCTCAGCTGAATACGTAGTCCTGACTGGAAGAAAGTGGGCTGATTTTGTCAATCTATCAACGATGACCCAGACAGAGTCATATTTCCGTGGAGTGCGAGGTAGACCTGTGACAAAGTCCATATTGATTACCTCCCATTTCCAGGTCGAAATCTCCATCTCCTGCAATAGTCCCCCAGGATTCTGGTGCTCGATCTTCACCTGTTGGCAATTTGGGCACTGGGCCACAAATTCTGCTATGTCCTTTTTCATACCATCCCACCAATACAAACACCTAAGGTCATGATACATTTTTGTTGATCCTGGGTGAACAGAATAACGAGCATAGTGTGCCTCCCCCATTACCTGTTGCCGTAATCCTGCAACCTCAGGTACACATAATCTGTCTCTGTATCGTAGTATTCCGTCAGATGAAATCTTAAATGGGGTCTCATCCTTCTGAAGTGCTGTATCTCTGTAATGTACAAGAATAGGATCCTCATACTGACGTCTCTTTACCTCTTCTATAATAGAGGACTCAGCAACACCTCGCACAAAAGTTCTACTATCATCAGAATCAGCCAAACGAACTCCAAGACTAGCTAGCTGATGAATCTCACAGACTATCTCTTTCCTACCTGGATGGACGCCTACCAAACTACCCGTAGATTTACAGCTGAGTGCATCTGCTACAACGTTAGCCATTCCTGGGTGATATAGAATATCGACATCATAATCCTTCAACAACTCTAGCCATCTTCTTTGCCGCAAATTCAGCTCCTTCTGCTTAAAGATATACTGGAGACTCTTATGATCTGTATAAATATCAACATGCATGCCATATAGATAATGTCTCCATATCTTCAAAGCATGAATTACCGCTGCCAACTCCAGATCATGGGTAGGATAATTTCTTTCGTGCTTCCTGAGCTGTCGGGAGGCATAGGCTATAACTCTACCGTGCTGCATCAATACGCAACCCAACCCAACACCGGAAGCATCACAATAAATAACATAGCCATCTGGCCCCTCAGGAAAAGTTAGGACTGGAGCTGTAGTCAACTTATCCTTCAATAATTGGAAACTTCGTTCACAAGCATCGGTCCACTGGAATTTAGCTGCCTTCTGTGTTAGCCTTGTTAAAGGCGCTGAAATCGAAGCAAACTTTTCTACGAATCTCTTGTAATATCCTGCCAGCCCCAGAAAACTACGTACCTCAGTAGGTGTCGTAGGTCTCGGCCAAGTCTTGACAGCTTCAATCTTCTGTGTGTCTACTCGAATACCATCAGCTCCAATAATATGCCCCAAGAATGCTTCTGACGTTAACCAGAATTCACATTTAGAAAATTTAGCATATAGCTTCTGGTGCTGGAGTATCCTAAGTACCGTCCTAAAATGATCTGCATGTTCCCCTTCTGATCGTGAATAAACCAGAATATCATCAATAAATACAATCACAAACAAATCAAGAAATGGCTTAAACACTCGGTTCATCAAATCCATAAATACTGCTGGAGCATTGGTTAACCCAAAAGACATCACCCTAAACTCATAGTGCCCGTATCGGGTCCTGAATGCAGTCTTCGGAATATACGCCTCTCTTACCCGCACCTGATGATAACCTGACCGTAGGTCTATCTTCGAGAAACATTTAGCACCCTGCAACTGGTCAAATAAATCGTCAATCCTGGGGAGAGGATACCTGTTCTTGATTGTTACTTTATTCAGCTGCCTATAATCAATACACATCCGCAATGACCCATCTTTCTTTCTCACAAATAATACCGGCGCTCCCCAAGGTGATGTGCTGGGCCTAATGAAGCCCTTCTCTAATAAATCTTTCAGTTGCTCCTTCAACTCTTTCAATTCTGCAGGTGCCATTCTGTAAGGAGGAATAGATATGGGCTGAGTGTCTAGCAATACGTCTATAGGAGGAAGGCCTGGAAGTTCATCTGGAAATACATCTGGAAATTCATTAACTACTGGGACTGACTGAAGAGTCGGTACTTCTGCTTTCAAGTCATGCGCACGAACCAGATGATAAATATAGCCCTTTCTAACCATCTTCCTTGCCTTGAGGTACGAAATAAACTTACCCCTCGGCGATGCTGTATTCCCCTTCCATTCTATAATTGGCTCCCCTGGGAACTGAAACCGAACTACCTTGCCTCTGCAATCAACGTTAGCATAATAGGAAACTAACCAATCCATCCCCATGATAGGATCGAACTCAACCATATCTAGCTCTATCAAATCTGCCTTGGTACAACGATTATATATGACCACCGAACAATTTTTATACACTTGTTTTGCTATAACAGAATCCCCTACTGGTGTAGCTACCTCGGATGGTTCTATAAATTCAGATTTTATCCCAATTTTACTAGCAACAAAGGGAGAAATATATGATAGTGTGGAGCCTGGGTCTATCAATGCATATACATCTCGGGAGAAAATCGATAGTATACCTGTTACCACATTTGGCGAGGCCTCCTGATCCTGTCTGCTAGCTAAAGCATATATGCAGTTCGAAGGACCGCTAGAACTGGAAACTCCACCACGGCCTCTGCCACGGCCTGCTGGTGTCGGAATGCCTTGCCCCCTAGGGCGCATAGCTACCGAAGAGGATGAACCCACAACTGATCCAGTAGGCTGAGTTGCGCCACCTGCACTACCCCCAAATCGACACTCCCTCATAGTATGGCCTTGATGGCCACAAGAGAAACAAGCACCAGTAATGCGACGGCATTCCCCCGGATGGCGCCTGCCACATCGAGGGCACTGAGGTATAGATGGCCTCGTCTGGCCTGAATCCCTGTGCATCTGGAAACCTGAAGTCTTGGAGCTTTGACCAGCTCCTAAATACCCCGTGCTGTCAAACCTTCTACCGGTGAATCGTGGCGGTGCACTCCGTGCCGGCTGAGAAGGATATCTGCTATGCTGCTGCTGGGGCTGCCCGCCTCGAAACTCACCAGAATACCCAGCTGATCTAACTCTCTTATGCTGACCCCTGCCCTGCTCTCTATCAGATCGACGCTCTCTATGTCGGTCCTCAACCCCCTGTGCATATGCCTGCACTCGAGCGATGTCCATACCGGGCTGAGAAGCCATTGCCATACAGCTATCAATCAAGTAATGATCCAGCCCCATCACGTAGCGATGCACCCTATCAGCCATGTCAGCTACAATAGTGGGCGCGTACCTAGCCAGCGAATCAAATTCGAGACTATAATCTCGAACACTTCTTCCATCCTGTCTCAGGTGTAAAAATCTATCCACTCTGGCCCGCCTCATCTCCGGAGGCAGAAAATGGCCCAGAAGGGCCTCCACGAACTCGTCCCACACTGCTGGAGGGGCATCCTCACCCCTAGACAACTCCCAGGACTCATAACAATTAACCGCTACATCACGCAACCGATATGAAGCCAATTCAACCGACTCAGTCTCAGAAGCTTTAATTATCCGCAGCGTACGCAGCATCTGTCGAATAAAATCCTGTGGATCCTCTGCTGGCTTTGACCCATAGAACTCTGGGGGGTTACAAGTCAAGAAATCACGGACCCTCAAACTATCATGTCTGTCTGCATAATCACCTCCAAATCCGTGTCTGCGGGCCTGCCCCGACACTAACCTGGTCAATAACTGGACTACGTCTCTCATAGCCCTGTCCTCCGCCCCTGGCTGGGGAGCTGGAGGCTCGGGTGCTGGAACCTCAGAAGCTGGCGGTGGAGCCGTCCCCTAATCTGCAGCTGCTGCTGCCCTAGGCTCATCTGATAATGGTGGGGTAGCGGAGCTCGCTGACTGGAGTCTAATCTCAGGCGCAGATTGGGCATAAGCCCTAGTAATCCTCCGGGTCTGACTGGTCTCTCCAGCTATGGCCTTGCCCTTCTGGGCGGCTGTCGCCTTCTTTGGAGGCATCACTGTAAACATAACAATTCGTTAGGGAGGAATTATCCTGATAATACAGCTCTATCGCATGATCTAGAATAAGAAGGAAAGATGACATCCTAAATGTCCTGTAGCTTCCTGTTTATGGATGTGGTGCACAACACATAGATAAACAAGACTCTACTAGACACGGTCTGTAGACACTCCGAGGATGAACCGCTCTGATACCACTTTTGGTATCAGAGCTGGTTTAGAGGAATTAATGGACTGTTTTGTGTCATGCTTTGATTGTTGTTGTTATGGACATTGTGGTGTATTGTATGCATTATGAATATGTGAATTGAGGTGTAAAAGAAATGATTTATGTTGAAGTAGAAAAACAGTCCAAACCGTGGACTGTTTTAATGAAAGGGATAGATTAGTTTATTTTGAACGTTGATTGTTGTTATGGACGTATAGTGAAGATGAAGTTTAATGATTCAAGTTGAATTGAGATGGTTTGTGGGCTATTGTAGGAGTTAATATGATGCTAAAACAGTTCCAATAATCGTATAAGTAATGTTGTTAAACGTGTTGTTGTCGTTGTAGTTGAAGTTGGAAAATTTCGAATTGAAAATGGTAATGTTGTGTGGGCTGTTTGGCCGTGAATAGGGGACTGTTTTGAATAATGTACGGGCTGTCCGAAGCTCCCTTAAGTCATTTTTAAATAATCCCGGGTTGGTACTTGAAAGTATGACTAGCAATATTAGCTTGGAGTACTAGTTGGGTTGAATGCGAACGAAACGTCGTCTAAATGTTAGAAAGGGATTATTAACGTTAAAATACGTATTGAATTCCCTCATGGACTAATCGTAACTCTTGATATCTTGATATAGGATAAGGTACTATTGGGCAGCGAGTACGAGTTATAATACGACTAAACGCTAAAGGTATGTAAAGCCTAATCCTTCCTTCTTTTGGCATGTCCTAGACGTAAGTAAGAAATGATATGAGCCTTGGGGTAAACTCTACTCTCTAGTTCCAAGCATGACTTATGATTCTATTCATTCCTTAATGTTATTGTCACGAGCCTACTATATGATTGACTAACAAATGATGTATGGAAATTCCTACTCTTAAAGAATTGCATAATTAGGGTCATACTTGACCTTCAAAAGCTATATCATGTTAAATTGATACATGTATATGAATCCTGAAACGTTCCTTACTATGGTTTGTAATAAGATGTAGAAAGAACTGAATATGATTATTATCCTGACACTTGAAAGCTGATTAGTTACTTATCTATTGAGTCTCCAAAGATGATTTGCATGTATGTGGTTGCTTATTATTCTGCTCGTGCTTACCCTTACATCCTTCACTGAGTCCCGGGCCAGGACACATTTTCGTGCGCATATTTACTATATTACTCACCGAGTCCCTCACTAGAGGGCCGGGACACGTTATATATATACATGATGATATGATGACATGATGATATGATGATAGGATGTTATGATGATATGGGGATGGCGGCCAGGAGGGCATATGATCATTATTTCACCGAGTCCCTCACTAGAGAGCCGGGACACGTATATGTACATGTTTATGATGCTATGATTTTAATTACCGAGCCCCTCACTAGAGGGCCAGGACACGTTATATATATTATGTACAGAATGATTACTCAGCTTTGACTACTAAACTCTATATTGATATTGGTATGAGGTGGATAAATATGAATTATGTTCAAAGGTAAGTTTTATGGATTTCTGTTTGTTGCATTAGATCCTACACTCCTTGTCTCAGTATGATTCTATTTACTATATTTCACGCTTTACATGCTCAGTACATATTCCGTACTGACCCCCCTTTCTTCGGGGGGCTGCGTTCATGCCCGCAGGTACAGACGCTCGTTTTGGAGATCCGCCAGCCTAGGATATCTATCCAGCTACTTTGGGAAGCTCCTTTGTTCCGGAGCCTAGCTTGTGGTATAAATCCCTTTTGTTGTATATATATGTGTTTTTTCGGGGTACGGCGGGGCCCTGTCCCGTCATATGACACTGTCATTAATCTTAGAGGTCTGTGGACATTTGTGTGGGTCTGTATATAGTTGTTGTTTCGTTGTATGGATATGACTTATGTTTGGGGCGTACCCATTCGTAGTGGCAGCCTTGTCGGCTTGCATATATATATATATATATATATATATATGATTGGGATGTTGCGTGTAGTGGCAGCCTTGTCGGCTTGCGTAGATATATATATGTTTGTTGTTGGAAATTGTAACTCCTCAGGAGACAGGTAGCTATGACATGCATATATGTGACAACTTTAAAATAACGTCTTGCCTTTTTATACAAATAAGTTCTCGATATGCTAGCTGTAGATGATTATAGTTAACAGGTGATATGAGTGTCCAACTCGGGCACTAGTCACGGCCTACAGGGTTGGGTCGTGACATTGTCGAGCCACTACGTGGCCGAATACTGATATTGTCGAGCCACTACGTGGCCGGATACGGATAATGTTTAATGTGTATGAGTAGATACGGTACTATGATATATATATATATATGATACGATGGTGTATACGCTATGATGATACATGTACTATGATTATATATGATATAGGCATGAAATGTATCCACCCTTAAAAGTCACGCAGGTTATATCTTCATCTTATATTTTATGATTTCTCTATTATGTTCATTTCATTCATGCCTTACATACTCAGTACAATATTCATACTGACGTCCGTTTTCTTTGGACGCTGTGTTCATGCCCACAGGTAGACAGGGAGGCGATCTAGATTTATAGAAATCGATAAGAAGAATTTTGAGAGCACTCCATTATTCCGGAGGTGCCATTGATTCACTATTTTATGTACATATATGTTTTGGGCATGACGGGGTCCTGTCCCGTCCATATGTCTAGTACTCTAGTAGAGGCTCGTAGATACGTATGTGTGGGTAGTATGGTCTCACGATTTTCCACGTGTATATATCTATTATGTGGATAGCCAAAGGGCTTATGTATATAAAGGTAAATATGTTTCAAATGAAAAATGGTTTTCCTATGATTATGAGCATAAGAAATACGATTGTACGCAGAATGAGTAATAGAACTAGTGATGCTCGGTGGTTATCCCCGGCTACCCGTCATGGCCCTAGCCGGGTCATGACATATATGATATGACATACTCTCCTTAGAGGCTCGTAGACATGGGTATATGGTTAGATGTGTTTGGCCTTGTCGGCCTATATTTTGGATATCATTTTGTTAGCCTCGTCGGCTTATGTATATTGTTATGGGCATAGTTGCTAATGATGATATAAATGCATTGTTGTCCAATGGGATTAGTATAATTGATGGATAGAAAGTATGATTTAGCTATGTGGCTCACCTAGATGTAAATGTGAAAGTATGATAAGAGGTGCCCAGGTGGGTTAGCACCGGTGCCCGTCGCGGCCCTCCGGTTGGGTCGTGACATATCATAAATGTTTCCATATATTTTTTTGACACCATTATATGTATCTATACAAATATATTTCATTCAATTTCTTTTGATGTACTTAATGTATCTCTCACTGTTTGTAATTTTTTTTTCCATGGATTTTTACTTTTGATGATGTTGTTCCAACCACAGCTGAGTTGGAACGACTTAATTTGCCTCATGTTGTTTCACAAGCTATCCCCAACCCAACAGATGGAGTTGAAGTTGCCAAAGGCAACGAGATGGTTGATGATGACTATGATGACTTCAGTACCACACCACCACACATTTCAAGGGGTAAACAACAACAGTGGTCTGCCGTATCTGATTCACTGCCTCATAAGAAACGCAGGCAGGTCTCAGTTACAGATTCTACTATTAGGAAACAACCAGCCTGGAACGAACCAATCACAACATTGAAGGACAGTTCGATATCAAGGCATCGTGATGTCCAAACGGCCACCAGAAATGATGAGGTGAAATTGCTCAGATAAGAGTTTCAAGCTTTTAAGAAAGATGTAAGTGTTTTGTTATCCTTTTTTTTTGTAATATATTTGTTTTGGTAAGGGTGTTGAAATTTTTGACGTATTGTTGTGTCAAAAACATGTAGGTATCTGCTCAGTTTACTGATCTTGGCAAGTCCATGGATGATATTCGCAAGTGCATCGATGACAACTTCAAAAAGGTTGTTGAGGCAATAAATGGAAAACAAACATCAAAAAAGGTAAATCCAAAACAAAACTGATTTTATTCACAAAATACAGATTTTGAATGAAAACTGTTCCCATACTTTTCCGAAACATATATATATTTCCAAGGCTGCCGATAGTGAAGCTCCATTACATAAATACGAGGTTGGCATACAATACTCATATGAATTCAATCAAGAACAACATTTTGCCAAAGAGACATCAACTGTCAAAGATGGTATTGATGAAAATAAGGTTAAAACTACTCTTTACTATTATGTACTTTTTGTACTTTGTTTTGTTATACATATAGGAATACATAATAATATATACTATTGGAAAAAAAGATGAAGGTTGTAGGCACAATGTTACCTGGCGATGTTTCTGGTGTTGGAATGCGCCGAAGTACACAAAGTGGGGATGCTTTAAAGGCTTCAACTGAAGAGATTCAAGGTAGCGGTGAAACACCCCCGAAGCGAACACAACCCCAGGCACCCAAGAACAAAATGTGTATTTTGTTTTTCAGAATCCCAATGTTGGTTTTATAAAAGGATGTGGTATACAAGTACTTGTAGTCACATAACAATTTTAGTATATTTCACTGTATTTCTAACCCTTTTTAGTATATTTGATGGTATATTTCACTATATTTCTATTCTTTTTACTATATTTCAGTGTGTAGTTCACTTGTCACAACATTTTTTGTATTCTATTGTATTTCACTGTAACTTTTTTTTAGTATATTTCACTGCATTTCTAACCCTTTCTAGTGTATTTCACTATATTTCTAACTCGAGTTATTATAATTCAATTTATATTTCACTGTTTTCTAACTCATTACTGTATTCCAGTGTATTTACTGTTCACTGAACACTATACTGATTTTCTATTGTATATCCTAGTGATGTTTTTAATTCATTGTGAATTTGTATTTTGCTGTTTCACTGAATGTTTTTAACTGGTATAGGGTGAGGCAGTCATGGTGCATACACATGTGCCGGTTTCGACTGTGAATGTAGGCCAACAAATTCTGGTCATAAGTGATGAAAAAAAGAGTGGAGAGTTGTTATCAGCACTACATTTCCAATCTGAGGTACTCAAACATATATTTCTAGTGTTAATCATGTGATATATTTTGAAGCAATCTGTAGATGATTTTTGCGTTTGCATTTTGATATTGGTAGCAGGCTGGATAATTTCAACAAGGTGGGGTAAATGATAATGCAGAATTTAGTGCATTAGAGCAAATGGTAGCAGAGTTGCTAATCCAGTGTCCTCTCACCACAGTGATTCCACTTGGTCCCCCTGGAATACAAGTCAATGATCAAGCCGATCCCTCTATTTTTAAGACCCCTCAGAGCAGCAAAGTTGAGAACATTGTGCCAAATTCTCAGCGGTTAATTCCTGATGATCAATTACCCAACCAACTTGGAGTACAACCAACAACAGGGAAAAGTTCAACTGCTGAAGTAGCACAACCTTCAATCGAAAATACTGAACGCCGAATGATAGTCCACCCAAGCATTGTGCGAGATAGGAAACCCAGCAAATACAGTATGTCCCTTTTAATGCCAAATTACAGCTCAGTAGGATCTTCTGCAAGGTCTTCTATCACTATTATATTTGAAAAGAAGCATCCCTTTGTAGAGCATCCAATCAATGCCCCTGTGGACACGGCGTATTTTCAAGAATATGAAAATTGGCTCAAGAAGGATCTTTTATTAAGGCATGATAAAAAGTAAGTTTTTTTAAGGTTATATTTCTTTAAAATAAATGTTTTTTATAGAAATTTCTAATCCGATGTTTCTTTTTATTTGTTTATATATAGAAGAGACAAGGAAAACCACTATAGAAAAAACAAGGAATTAGTGGATCCTGAAGACGCCGATATGTCACTCAAGTTAGGCGTTACACTTGTTAAAGACAAAAACTGGTTCTACTTGTTATCAATGGAAGGGAAACTTTGGAATGATGAGGTTCGTTTTTTTACGGAATTTCCTTTTTCCATTTGCATGTTTCGATGTTTATTTTACAATGTATTTCACTAAATCTCCCTATTTTTCATTGTTTTTTCTTCATGTATTTCACTGTCTTTATCATATATTTTCAATGTATTCTACAGATCAACTTCACTAATTCTCACCCTATCATTTTACTGTGTTTCAAAGTGTGTATTTCAATCAATCTTATCCTATATTTCACTATATTTCCCATATGTATCTTTCGTACTATTATTTTTTTTTAATGAAGATTCTGTTATATTTCTACTGTGATATACTTCTATATTTTCAGTATTTTAATGAAGTATCAACTGAGATTACTGACTGCCCCTATATTTCTTTGCAGCATCTTGATGTTATTTTTTATTACCTCCGTAAGAAAGGCAAATATGAAGATAACTATCACGACCCGACCGGGGCCCCGACGGGTACCCGGGGCTAGCCACCGAGCACCCCTCATTCTACTGCTTATCATACTAAAGTTATAAGAAAATCACCTTTCCTTCGAAGATATAGATACTTTTATATGCACAAGCCTTTTGGTCATTGAAATAATATATATATATATATATATATATATATATATATATATATATATATATATATGTACGTGGTAGCAACCTCTTGAAACCATACCACCCACACTGCGTATCTGCAAGCCTCTACTAGAGTACTAGACATATGGACGGGACAGGACCCCGTCGTGCCCAAAACATACATATACATAAAAGGAAAACAATAAGCACCTCCGGAACAATGAGTGCTCTCAACAGCTAACAGCTCCTACGAATCTGGAGCAGGATCACCTCCCTGTCTACCTGTGGGCATGAACACAGCATCCAAAGAAAACGGACGTGAATATGAACATTGTACTGAGTATGAGAGGCATAAGCAATAATATCACATCAATGAAATAAAGGAAGCATCAATAAGGAACATCTGTATCTGACTGTCACATAGAAAAGGAGTGATACATGCTGGCTTACTCATAATCATCATCATATCATAAATGCATAAGTATATAAGCTGCCCGTCCATATCGGATTTGTGTGATAATCATTAGCCTGCGTCCAGGCCTCCCGCGTCCGGGGTATCATCACCTGCCGCCCACTAGTGGTGTCTGCCCATGCCATTTGGCCATGGTGTATAGCTGCCCGCCTTAGCGGTGACTGCCCGACCAAGTAGGCCCCGGTGTTATATCATCATCATAATATACTCATCATAATGCATACATATAGGCTCAAGGTTAACTATGCTTTGTCGGGGTGACGTAAGGTTGTGATCCCCGATTCCATTATGGAGCACTCATTAACATCCCGCCTTACCTTGAAGGGAATAGTATATGAGGTGAGTGTAAGCAATAATGACATCATATCATGAACATCTAGAACTCCTATACTATAACTCATTACCTTGTGTAGCTAATTAGGGATGTCAGCTAGTATCTTTTCGGAACTTAAGAGATTTATGGAGAGGAAAGAAAGTCATGCTACAGGATTCATGCCATTAGAAGGAAAGGACTAGCCTCACATACCTTTGTCGTTTAACTATCTTATCGCTTGATCGTCCTCCTTCGATGCTCGCGTCTCAACCTTCAAGAGGAATCGCATTAACATTAGTTACTCTGCTATAAGAACATTTCACTATTTCTAGGGAAAATTGGGTAGCATTTCCTTTCTCGATACTACTTTTCCCACATTATATATCAACTCCCAATGTTAACAACAACATCCACAATATAGTAACAACAATCATCATTTATCTACATTTACCACAATTCACCATTTCTCTTTGATTTCTCCCCAATTATGATTATAACTCGTTATCACGTTTTCTCATATATAATACTTATTCCATGGTCTAAATGTCACTTATAACATATTCAAGATCAAAGCATGCCAACATTCATAATTCATTCCAATCACTATTCACACACTCATGACCCAATTTCTATGTCTTTCCACCCTTCAAGTATTTCAACGTTCAACTACTCAAACCATAAAAAAGGGTCATAAAACTCACCTTATATGATGGATGAACAACCTTTGAGTGGAACTTCTCTTCTTGCACCAAAACCCTAACTCACTCTTCTTGAGTTTTCTTGGCTTAGATGAACTTTTAATGGGTTTTATAAACTTGATTTCATGGATTTGGTGTAGTGGACCATGGTTTTCCTTTGATTTCTCGTGGATGAATGGTGGAGAAGGTTCTAGAGAGTTCTTGGAGAGAAGAGAGTGGAAGATGAAATGAAATAAAATGGAGGAGGGTCCTTATATTAATTCATGAAATCAGTCCCGACCGAGATGTGCGGTGTGATCGACGGAGCGTCGATCCAGGCGTCGAAGTCGTTAAATTTCCAGTGAGCAATCTGTCATTTCCTTTCATTCGACGGCGAGAAGGACGGTTCGTCGAACTGATCGACGGAGCATCGACCTGTTCGTCGAACGGTCTTCGCTCCAGCTCAATTTTTACGACACAATCGACGGGGCGTCGACTTGTTCGATGGTACAAAGAACGACCGTCGAACCCTCTTTTCGCAGAACTGCGGTGAAGTTTCATTTAACGGACTTTTCCTCCCTTTCCTTTAACTTCTTTGAAATCTTAACTAGGATTATTAAGTATCCCTTCATACTCGTAGGGACATCATGTTCGTCTTAACTTCCGTTAGTCCCTTCGCCGCTCAGCAACCCAAAGTTCCGAGGTGTAACATTCCTCCCCCCTTTTGGAACATTCGTCCTCGAATGTTAAGTACTCGTGAATTCTACAAAAATTTCGCCAGAGGTTCCCCTGTAATATGGCGCTACCATCCTGCCACAACAGCCCAAAATAATCTGCCTCACAGGGCTACAACACAATAAAACTCTATGAACGACCGTCGAACCCCCTTTTCGCAGAACTGCGGTGAAATTTCATTTAACAGACTTTTCCTCCCTTGCCTTTAACTTCTTTGAAATCTTAACTAGGATTATTAAGTATCCCTTCTTACTCGTAGGGACATCATGTTCGTCTTAACTTCCGTTAGTCCCTTCGCCGCTCAGCAACCCAAAGTTCCTAGGTGTAACATTCCTCCCCCCTTTTGGAACATTCGTCCTCGAAAGTTAAGTACTCGGGAATTCTACAAAAATTTCGCCAGAGGTTCCCCTGTAATATGGCGCTACCATCCTGCCACAACAACCCATAATAATCTGCCTCACAGGGCTACAACACAATATAACTCTAAGAAATATTTACGAAAGCTACCGAAAGTAGGGGATATAATATCTGAGTAATGATGGAAATAGGGGTATTCAGATACTCTAATTATTACACTTCATTTATTACATACATACCTTACAGTGTCGGCGTTTCATCTTGAACCTCTCCTGGGGGTTGGAATAAGTGTGGATACCTGGAACTCATTTTCTCTTCTGCTTCCCAAGTCATCTCTTCTCGATTATTATTCCGCCATAAGACCTTAACTGAAGCCACTTCTTTATTTCGAAGTCTTCGTACTTGCCTATCTAAGATGGCAACGGGTACTTCTTCATATGCCAACTTTTATGTTACTTGTATATCAACTATTGGAACAATTCTCTTAGGATCTCCAACACACTTGCGGAACATTGAGATATGAAAAACCGGGTGAACTGATTCAAGCCCTGAAGGCAAATCCAATTCATAGGCTACCTGGCCCACCTTACGGATAATTTTGTAAGGTCCGATGTATCGAGGACTTAACTTACCTTTCCTGCCAAATCTCATCACTTATTTCATTGGCGACACCTTAAAAAATACCCAATAATCAACCTGAAACTTCAAGTCTCACCGACGGTTGTCCGCGTAAGACTTTTGGCGACTTTGGGCTCTCAGCAATCGATCCCGGATCACTTTGACTTTTTCTACCGCTTGCTGAATCAATTCCAGGCCTATTAGCTATGCCTCTCCTATTTCAAACCATCCAATTGGAGACCTGCACTTTCTCCCGTGTAAAGCTTCATACGGGGACATTTGGATACTCGAATGGTAGCTATTGTTATAAGCGAACTCAATAAGGGGTAAGTGATCATCCCAGCTTCCGCCAAAATCCAGCACACATGCTGTCACGACCCGCCTAGGGGGCTGCGACGAGCACCCGGTGCTAGCCCACCCGGGCACCCCTTGACTCATACTTATGCTTACATCTAGGTGAGCCACATAATTAGACATGCATTTTCTTTCATTCATCAAACTAGTCCCATCGGACAATCACATCTTTAAATCATCATTGGCATTTATGCCACATCACATGTACATAAGCCGACAAGGCTACCATAAGGTGTACAAAATATAGGCCGACAAGGCCAGACATATCTAACCATATACACGTGACTATGAGCCTCTAAGAGTATAACATATCACATTAGCGGGACAGGACCCCGCTATGTCCATAATTATATACACAAAAGAATAAGTACCCAAAAACTATGGCTCCGAATGAGATGGAGCTCTGCTATGTAATCTCGGAGAAAGCTGCTATGGATCAAGTCTGTCTCCCTGTGCACCTGCGGGCATGACGCAGCATCCACAAACAAAAGGACGTCAGTACGAAGAATGTACTGAGTATGTAAAGCATGATCAACATCGATATATAGGCATAATGAACAACGTATGAAATAGCACAGGAGGGGAGATAATAATATCATCGTTATAGCACTTACTTGTCTTTCATAGGGACTTTCCATTTTCTCATACGTATTAGTAGACATACGTCATCATCCGTATTCCATAAAAGTACTCGTACCATGCTTGTGCTCGTATTCATATACATAGTCTTATCACATTCATATTCATGTTATATACATAGTCATTTCGTATATATATATATATATATATATATATAGCATTTACATATCGTACCCAACCTCGTAGATCGGTGTTTCATACATACTTGGCCAACCAAGGCTCAAGGTTAATCATACCTGGCCCTACCAAGGCTTCAGGGTTATCCGTACCATCTGCAGATGTGTGCGCGCGTTACGTAATCATATACATACATATATATAAACATATACTCTACACGGCACCATAGGATCGGGGTTTCATTATAGCCCTTTATAGGCACACATACATCTAATAGCCCGTAGGCACCTTTAGCATCATTATTATTATCATTATCATGACTATCATCATCATTATCGTTACGTCTATATTATAGGCTTACTCGTTATATGAGGAGCGTAGTACAAACGTAGCACATATCAAGGATCGTGAGCTTATGAGCTCGGAATATCAACCATGTGAAGACAACATACTCATATAAAGGAATTAGGAATTTGGCCAAGAATCATGCCTTATGAAAGAAGGGTTAGCCTTACATACCTTTTTGTCGGACTATTCTACACTTGCACGTCCCCTTCCAATGTTAGCGTTTCTACATTCATTAATATAATAACAATGGCCATTAGTTATTCACATTATCCACATTATCTAGATTTCTCAACTTGCTTCTAATTCATCTATATTCAAGGTCATAACACCCAACTTCGTCCATCCGTCTAAAGTGTCTAGTTCATGATCTTAATACCATTTATAACACATTCATATCACAACACAACAACATTCGTGATTCAACTCAAACTATTCCTCAAAATGTCACTGTTCATCATTCATGACCTAGTTAACCATATTTTCTACAATCCATGCATTTCAACTCTCCAATATCTTAAACGTCATATAAATATCATGAATCTTACCTTAGAAGTTGTAGGAACAAGCTTTAGTTGATAATACTCCACTTTGAGCAAAACCCTAGTTTTTCTCCATTTGGATTTCTTGACTTGGATGACCTTTGATGATGTTCTTATTCTTGATTCACTTTGTTTTATGTTGTTGATGACTTATGATCCTTGAAAACTTGGATAATAAATGTAGAGAGAGGTTTTAGAGAGAAGGTGTGTAATGTGGAAATGAAATAAAACAAGTGTTGGTCCCTTTATTTAATGAATTGCAAAATCTGTGCTGTGGTGAACAGTGGTCGTAAACTTTCCATTTTACGGTTCGTCCCTAGCGGTCGTCTTTAACCTTTTCAAAAACTAGAAACTTTGGCTGCTTGCATGGTGATTTACAACCATGTTTTACGGGCCGTAAATCATTTTACGGTCCGTAAACCAGATCGTATTTTACCATTTCCTCAACTGGCAGAAAGTTGAAGGCTTGCATGCCAGTTTATGACCTGGCAGTTTACGGACCGTATACCAGTTTACGGTCCGTATTTGCCCTTTACGACCACGGGGCAGATTGCAATTCTACAACTTTCCGTATTTCTTAGGCTTCTCATTTTAATCACCCATATCCATGCACATGCATTGCTCACCTCACCTTGCCTTATCTTAGCCAACTTTCTCGTCTTACGTCGGATTCCTTTGAAATCTCTCCTAAGGTCATCAAACGTCGTTTCTTGCTCATGGACATCATACACCCATACTTACCACTAGTTCGTTCACTTACGTACCAACAGAAATTTTTTCCGAGGTGTAACATTCTTCCCCCCTTAAGAACATTCGTCCCCGAATGTTAAAGTGCTCGGGAATTCTACAAAAATTTCGCCGAAGTTTCCCCTATAATATGGCACTACCATCCTGCCACAACAACCCATAATATCGATGCCACACAGGGCCACAACATAATAACATAAAATTTTGGCCACACATGACCCAAAAGTATAAAAGGAAAACATACATACCTTATGATCTTGACGTCTCATCTTGGGCTTCTTCCAAGGGCTGAAATAAATGTGGGTATTTGGATCGCATACTTTCTTCCGCTTCCCACGTCATTTCCTCTCGATGGTTATTTCTCGACAAAACTTTAACTGAGGCCACTTCTTTATTTCTAAGCCTCCGTACTTGCCTATCTAATATGGCAATGGGTATTTCATCATAAGTCAATTTCTCTGTCACTTGTACATCATTTACTGGGACGATCCTAGTAGGATCTCCAATGCATTTTCGGAGCATCGAGACGTGAAACACTGGATGGACTGACTCCAATTCCGGAGGTAGTTCTAATTCATAGGCCACCTTTCCTATTTTGCGCACAATCTCATATGGCCCAATATACCGGGGACTAAGTTTCCCCTTTTTGCCAAATCTCATAACGCCCTTCATTGGCGACACTTTCAAGAACACCCAATCTTTCACTTCGAACTCTAAGTCCCTTCGACGATTATCCGCATAGGACTTTTGACGACTTTGGGATGCTAACAACCGATCTTGTATGGGCTTAACTTTCTCTATAGCTTACTGGACCAAGTCTGGCCATATTAACTTAGTTTCTCCGGTTTCAAACCACCCGATTGGGGATCTACACTTTCGCCCATATAAAGCTTCATACGGTGCCATCTGAATACTGGAATGATAACTGTTGTTGTAAGCAAATTCAATGAGTGGAAAATGATCATCCCAATTTCCTCCAAAATCTATCATACATGCCCGTAACATATCTTCAAGAGTCTGAATAGTACGTTCGACTTACCCATCGGTCTGTGGGTGAAATGCCGTGCTAAGGCTAACTCGGGTCCCTAAACCCTCTTGGAAAGACTCCCAAAATTTTGTTGTAAACTGAGTACCTCTATCAGAGATAATAGATACCGGAACGCCATGGAGTCTCACTAACTCTTTAAGGTAAAGCCTTGCATAATCTTCTGCCGCATAGGTCGTTCTGACCGGTAAGAAATAGGCTGACTTTGTGAGTCTATCCACAATCACCCATATAGAGTCATACTTACGTCGAGATCAAGGTAACCCCGTAATGAAGTCCATATTAATCACTTCTCACTTCCACGTTGGGATTTCTATAGCTTGCAATAATCCGCCCTGCTTTTGGTGCTCGATTTTCACCTGTTGACAATTAGGACATTGAGCTACGAATCCCGCTATATCTTTCTTCATCCTATTCCACCAATATGTAGTATTAAGGTCATGAATAACGGGAGCAATGAGCGTCTCTCAAAATCTGGTGGCGTAGGTCTGCCACATCAGGGTCACATAGTCTACCTCGGCATCGGAGAACTCCGTCTCCTGAAACGTCAAACGATGACTCCTCCTTTTGAGGGAGTGTGTCTCTGTATTGTATTAGCATGGGATCCTCATATTGTCGCTCTTTCACTTCTGCTACTAGCGACGAGACTGCTGTATTTTGTATAGTAGCTCCGCTGCTACCTGAGTCCATTACTCGGACTCCTAGGCTAGCTAACTGTTGGAACTCACGGGCCATTTCCCTCTTCTCTGGTCGTACATCACTTAGACTTCCCATCGATCTACGGCTAAGGGCATCAGCCACAACATTTGCCTTTCCGGGGTGATACAAAATCTTGACATCATAGTCTTTTAGCAACTCTAGCCATCGTCGTTGCCGCAAATTCAACTCTTTCTGATTGAAGATGTATTGAAGACTCTTATGATCTGTATAAATATCCACATGGACACCATATAAATAATGTTTCCATATCTTTAATGCATGAACCACCGCGGCCAATTCTAGATCATGGGTAGGATAATTCTGCTCAGGTTTTCGTAATTGCCTTGAAGCATACGCAATCACTTTGCCATGCTGCATCAATACACAGCCTAGCCCAACACCTGAAGCATCGCAATAAATAACATATCCTTCCAATCCCTCTGGAAGTGTCAGAACTGGGGCAGAAGTCAATCTACCCTTTAATTCTTGGAAACTACGTTCGCAAGCATCTGTCCATTTAAACCTTGCCGATTTCTGGGTCAACTTTGTGAGTGGTGCAGAAATAGAAGAAAAACCTTCACCGAACCTCCTGTAATAACCTGCTAAGCCCAGAAAGCTACGAACCTCCGTAGGAGTTGTGGGCCTTGGCCAAGTCTTCACGGCCTCAATATTTTGGCTATCCACTCGAATGCCATCGGCTGCAACGATATGCCCTAAAAATGCTACCGAGTTCAACCAAAACTCGCATTTGGAAAACTTTGCAAATAACTCTCGAGTTCGAAGAACTCCAAGGACAGTACGGAAATGATCCGCATGCTCCGCCTCGGATCTAGAATACACCAAGATGTCATCGATAAATACTATCACAAATAAATCCAGGAAGGGTCTGAACACATTATTCATCAAATCCATAAATACCGCTGGTGCATTAGTTAGCCCAAATGACATTACCCGGAATTCAAAATGACCATATCTTGTTCTAAAAGCTATCTTAGGGATATCTTTTTCCCTAACTCTCACTTGATGATACCCAGACCTCAAATCAATCTTTGAAAACCATTTGGCACCTTGCAATTGATCAAACAAGTCATCAATCCTCGGGAGGGGATATTTATTCTTAATCGTCACCTTATTCAATTGACTATAATCAATGCACATTCTCAAAGGTCCATCTTTCTTTCGGACAAACAATACGGGCGCTCCCCACGGGGATGAACTAGGCCTAATAAAGCCTTTCTCAAGCAAGTCTTTCAATTGCTTTTTCAATTCTTTCAGTTCGGCGGGTGCCATTCTATAAGGAGGAATAGATATAGGTTTAGTGTCAGGAAACACATCAATAGCAAAGTCAATCTCCCACTCGGGAGGAAGGCCTGGAAGCTCTTCCGGGAACACATCCGGAAATTCATTCACTACGGGAACTGATTGAAGAGTCGGCGATTCAACTTCTATATCTTGAACTCGCACTAGATGATAAATACATCCTTTCGTGATCATCTTCCTGGCCTTTAGATAGGAAATAAACCTACCCTTTGGGGACGCCGTATTCCCTTTCCATTCTAAGACTGGTTCTCCCGGAAATTGGAAGCGAACCATTTTCATTCGGCAATCAACATTGGCATAAAAAGAATCCAACCAATCCATTCCCATAATAACATCAAAATCTACCATTTATAGCTCGTGCAAATCAATCATGGTACGACGATCACAAATCATAACTACACAATCTCTATATACTCGGCTAGCTATTACCGATTCACCCGCGGGTGTTGACACCTCAAAAGGTTTGATCGACTCTGGCTCGACTATAAATTGACCCGCAATATAAGGAGTAACATATGATAATGTGGAGCCTGGATCAATCAAAGCATATACATCATGAGAGAATACCGATTATATACCTGTGACCACGTCAGGAGAAGACTGGAGATCTTGGCGTCCAGCCAAAGCATAAATACGGTGCTGAGGACCGCTGGAACTGGGAGCTCTCCCTCTGCCTCTGCCATGGCCGACTGGCGTATATGAACCTGGCCCCGTAGGGCGTACAGATGCTGAAGATCCGACTACCGACCCTGATGGTTGGGTCCCACCTCTACCATGGATTGAGGGGCAATCACGCATAATATGGCCTGGCCGACCACATGAATAGCAAACGTCTGAACCTGATCGGCACTGACCCCAATGCAACTTCCCGCACTGGGAACATCATGGTACAGGTGGCCTTTCCTGACCCGAATCACCCCTAGATTGAGACCCTGAAAAACTCTGACTCGGCCCCGAATGAGTAGATCCATCAAATCTCTAGCCTGAAAACCGTAGAGGTGCACTAGTCATAGAATAGCTTGAATGCCTGGGGAACTGCTGCCTGTGCCCACCTCTTAACTCACTCGTCGAACCCGACGATCTAGCCCTCTTGCCATGGCCCCTATATTGCTCACGTTCATGTCTTTGTTGTTGCAAACTTTCTTCTAAGTTCTGAGCATGGGCCTGAATGCGCGCAATATCCATACCGTCCTGAAGGGACGCAGTCAAGCATCTATCCATCAAGTGTGGCCCTAGGCCCTTCACGAATCGGTGTACTCGATCACCCATATCCGCTACCATGGCCGAAGCATACCTAGCTAAGGAGTTAAAGCGGAGGCTATACTCTAAGGCACTCATACTACCTTGCCTTAAATTCAAGAATTTATCGACCCTGGCTCGCCGAACTTCTGGAGGCATATAATGACGGAGAAAAGCATCAACAAACTCTTGCCATACCGGGGGAGGTGCATTGGCCCCCCCCCCCCCCCGTGAAGCCATCTATACCGTATACCACTGGATCGAGACATCTCTCAATCTATATGACGCTAGTTCCACCGACTCGGTGTCCGAAGCATGTATCAACCGAAGCGTCCTTAGCATACCATCAATGAAATCCTGAGGATCCTCCTCCGACTTTGACCCAAAGAATTCCGGAGGGTTTAAAGTAATAAAATCACGGGCCCTTGCACTAACAGCCCTATCACCATGCCCTGAACTTTGCCTCTGAGTCTGGGCCGCAACCAATTGAGTCAACAAATTAATGGCCTCTTTTACATCTTGGCCAGAAGCATCCGGCGGAGGAGCTGGAGGTGCTGGAGCTGGGGTTGAGGCCCCCTCACGCTCCATAGATACAGGCACTATCTGGGAGGACTGAGATTGAGCCGCACTCTGGGACTCACTTTCCTCTATTACCGGTGGCGGTGCTCTTTTAGCTCGCTTTTCTGCCACCGTCTTGCCCTTTTGGGCTGCTGTGGCCTTTTTCTTCTTAGGCATCTCTGAAATGCACAACACACGATTAAGGATCAAGAATTTCTTACATAATAGCTCTATCGCACGATTCTTATGAAGAAAGAAGGTCATTTATTCCTAAAATGTCCGCAGCCTCTTGTTTATAAGTGTGGCGCGCAACACACCCATAACTAAGACTCTACTAGACACGGCTCGTATACACACCCTAGGACTGAATTGCTCTGATACCACTTTTGTCACGACCCGTCTAGGGGGCCGCGACGAGCACCCGGTGCTAGCCCACCCGGGCACCCCTTGACTCATACCTATGCTTACATCTAGGTGAGCCACATAATTAGACATGCATTTTCTTTCATTCATCAAACTAGTCCCATCGGACAATCACATCTATAAATCATCATTGGCATTTATGCCTCATCAGATGTACATAAGCCGACAAGGCTACCATAAGGTGTACAAAATATAGGCTGACAAGGCCAGACATATCTAACCATATACACGTGACTACGAGCCTCTAAGAGTATAAAATATCACATGAGCGGGACAGGACCCCGCTATGCCCATAATTATATACACAAAAGAATAAGTACCCAAAAACTATGGCTCCGAATGAGATGGAGCTCTGCTATGTAATCTCGGAGAAAGCTGCTATGGATCAAGTCTGTCTCCCTGTGCACCTGCGGGCATGACGCAGCGTCCACAAACAAAAGGACGTCAGTACGAAGAATGTACTGAGTATGTAAAGCATGATCAACATCGATATATAGGCATAATGAACAATGTATGAAATAGCACAGGAGGGGAGATAATAATGTAATTGTTATAGCACTTACTTCTCTTTCATAGGGACTTTCCATTTTCTCATATGTATTAGTACACATACGTCATCATCCGTATTCCATAACAGTACTCGTACCATGCTTGTGCTCGTATTTATATACATAGTCTTATCACATTCATATTCATGTTATATACATAGTCATTTCGTTTATATATATATATATATAGCATTTACATATCGTACCCGACCTCGTAGATCAGTGTTTCATACATACTTGGCCAACCAAGGCTCAAGGTTAATCATACCTGGCCCTACCAAGGCTTCAGGGTTATCCGTACCATCTGCAGATGTGTGCACGCGTTACGTAATCATATACTTACATATATATAAACATATACTCTACCCGGCACCATAGGCTCGGGGTTTCATTATAGCCCTTTATAGTCACACATACATCTAATAGCCCGTAGGCACCTTTAGCATCATTATTATTATCATTATCATGACTATCATCATCATTATCGTTACGTCTATATTATAGGCTTACTCGTTATATGAGGAGCGTAGTACAAACGTAGCACATATCAAGGATCGTGAGCTTATGAGCTCGGAATATCAACCATGTGAAGACAACATACCCATATAAAGGAATTAGGAATTTGGCCAAGAATCATGCCTTATGAAAGAAGGGTTAGCCTTAAATACCTTTTTGTCGGACTATTCTACACTTGCACGTCCCCTTCCAATGTTAGCGTTTCTACCTTCATTAATATCATAACAATGGCCATTAGTCATTCACATTATCCACATTATCTAGATTTCTCAACTTGCTTCTAATTCATCCATATTCAAGGTCATAACACCCAACTTCGTCCATCCGTCTAAAGTGTCTAGTTCATGATCTTAATACCATTTATAACACATTCATATCACAACACAACAACATTCGTGATTCAACTCAAACTATTCCTCAAAATGTCACTGTTCATCATTCATGACCTAATTAACCATATTTTCTACAATCCATGCATTTCAACTCTCCAATATCTTAAACGTCATATAAATATCATGAGTCTTACCTTAGAAGTTGTAGGAAAAAGCTTTAGTTGATAATACTCCACTTTGAGCAAAACCCTAGTTTTTCTCCATTTGGATTTCTTGACTTGGATGACCTTTGATGATGTTCTTACTCTTGATTCACTTTGTTTTATGTTGTTGATGACTTATGATCCTTGAAAACTTGGATAATAAATGTAGAGAGAGGTTTTAGAGAGAAGGTGTGTAATGTGGAAATGAAATAAAACAAGTGTTGGTCCCTTTATTTAATGAATTGCAAAATCTGTGCTGCGGTGAACAGTGGTCGTAAACTGAGTTTACGACCACGTATTCCATTTTACGGTTCGTCCCTCGCGGTCGTCTTTAACCTTTTCAAAAACTAGAAACTTTGGCTGCTTGCATGGTGATTTACGACCATGGTTTACGGGCCGTAAATCACTTTACGGTCCGTAAACCAGATCGTATTTTACCATTTCCTCAACTGGCAGAAAGTTGAAGGCTTGCATGCCAGTTTATGACCTGGCAGTTTACGGACCGTATACCAGTTTTCGGTCCGTATTTGCACTTTACGACCACTGGGCACATTGCAATTCTGCAACTTTCCGTATTTCTTAGATTTCTCATTTTAATCACCCATATCCATGCACATGCATTGCTCACCTCACCTTGCCTTATCTTAAGCAACTTTCTCGTCTTACGTCGGATTCCTTTGAAATCTCGCCTAAGGTCATCAAATATCGTTTCTTGCTCATGGACATCATACACCCATACTTACCACTAGTTCGTTCACTTACGTACCAACAGAAAATTTTTCCGAGGTGTAACACATGCTCAGAGCATATCTTTCAAAGTCTGAATAGTATGTTCGGCTTGTCCATCGGTCTGTGGATGAAATGCCGTGCTAAGCTTCACCTGGGTACCTAGTCCTTCCTTAAAGGACTTCCAGAACTTGGCCGTAAATTGTGCCCCTCTATCTGTAATAATGGATAATGGAACACCATGAAGTCGCACAATTTCCTTGAGATACAACCTCGCATAATCTTCTGCGGAGTATGTGGTCCTGACTGGAAGAAAATTAGATGCCTTCGTTAACCTGTCCACAATTACCCATATAGAGTCATACTTGCCTCGGGAACGGGGAAACCCCACAATGAAATCCGTATTGATAATCTCCCATTTCCAAGTAGGGATTTCCATTGCTTGCAATAGCCCTCCTGGCTTCTGGTGTTCGATCTTTACTTGTTGGAAATTTGGACATTGGGCTACAAATTCTGATATGTCTCTTTTCATGCTATCCCACCAATATATCAATTTGAGATCGTGGTGCATCTTTATTGCTCCTAGGTGAATAGAATACCGAGAGTAATGGGCTTCTTCCAGAATTCGTCGGCGCAATTTTGCAACATTCGGCACACATAGCCTGCCATGGTATCTAAGGATCTCATCCATCGAAGTTTTAAATGGAGATCTCTCTTTTTCATGAAATGTGTCCCTGTAGTGGCTCAACTGCGGATCTTCATACTGACGCTCTTTCACTTCCATATTCAGAGACGAAACCATGGGATCATTAATACCAATCCCTGCACTACCAGTATCAATTACACGCACTCCGAGATTAGCTAGCTGGTAAAGCTCATGAACCATCTCTTTTTTTTCCGGAGGGACTTCACATAAACTACCCATGGATCGGCGGCTAAGCGCATCAGCTACCACATTTGCCTTTCCGGGGTGGTATAAAATGGTCACATCATAATCTTTCAACAATTCTAACCACCGCCTCTGTCTCAAGTTCAACCCCTTCTGTTTGAAAATGTATTGGAGACTTTGGTGATCTGTAAAAATATCAACATGTATGCCATACAAGTAATGTCTCTATATCTTCAATGCATGAATGACTGCAGCCAATTCAAGATCATGAGTTGGATAGTTCTTTTCATGCTTCCGCAGTTGTCTCGAGGCATAGGCAATAACTCTACCATGCTGCATTAACACACATCCTAATCCAACACCGGAAGCATCGCAGTATACTACATAACCATCGGACCCTTCTGGAAGTGTTAAGACTGGGGCTGAGGTTAATCTGTCTTTCAACGCTTGGAAACTGCGTTCACAAGCATCATTCCATTGAAATTTGGCTGACTTCTGGGTTAACTTCGTCAATGGGGCTGAAATAGATGATAAGCCCTCTACGAATCTTCTATAATAACCTGCCAATCCCAGAAAACTACGAACTTCGGTAGGCGTCGTATGCCTCGGCCAATTCTTCACGGCTTCAATTTTCTGAGTATCAACTCGAATACCATCATCTGAAATAACATGGCCCAGAAATGTTACGGAATTTAGCCAAAACTCGCACTTCGAATATTTTGCATATAGTTCTCGTGCTCGAAGAATTCCAAGTACGATACGCAAATGATCGGCATGTTCTGATTCTGTGCGGGAATACACCAGAATATCATCAATGAATACTATCACAAATAAGTCCAAGAGTGGCCTGAACACATTATTCATCAAATTCATAAACACGGCCAGAGTATTAGTCAACCCAAACGACATCACCCAAAACTCATAATGGCCATATCTCGTTCTGAAGGCTGTCTTAGGAATATCTTCTTCTCTAACCCTCACTTGATGATAGCCCAACCTCAGGTCTACTTTAGAGAACCATTTGGCACCCTGCAGTTGATCAAATAAATCGTCAATTCTTGGGACAGGATATTTGTTCTTTATCGTCACCTTGTTCAACTACCTATAATCGATGCACATTCATAGGGAACTATCTTTCTTTCTCACGAACTAGACTGGCGCTCCCCACGGCGATGAACTGGGTCTGATAAACCCCTTTTCGAGCAAATCTTTTAATTGCGCCTTTAGCTCTTTCAATTCTGCCGGAGCCATTCGATAAGGAGGAATAAAAATAGGCTTGGTGTCCGGCAGCACATCAATGGCGAAGCCAATTTCTCTTTCTGGAGGAAGGCCTAGAAGTTCATTTGAAAATACATCCGGAAATTCATTTACTACCGGGACAGATTGGAAAGTTGGAGACTTAGCTTCGGTATCATGAAGTCGAACTAGATGATAAATGTTGCCTTTGGCTATCATCTTTCTTTCCTTGAGATAGGAAATAAACCTACCTCTTGGAGACGCCGTATTACCCTTCCATTCCAGCACGGGTTCTCCCGGAAATTGGAACCGAATTACTTTCGTTCGACAATCAACATTAGCATAGCACGAGGCCAACCAATCCATACCTATGATCACATCAAATTCCAACATTTCAAGCTCAACTAAATCAGCTTTGGTTTGGCGATCACATGTCACTATCACACAATTTTTATACACTTGTCTAGCTATCACGGGATCACCAATCGGGGTAGATACCTCAAAAGGTCTGATTGGCTCAGGTTTCACCCACATGCGACCAGCAACATATGGGGTAATATAGGAAAAAGTGGAACCCGGATCTATCAAGGCATATACATCATAGGAAAATATGTGTAATGTACCTGTAACCACATTGGGGGAGGACTCAAGACCCTGTCGTCCGGCTAAAGCGTATATACGGGGCTGAGTGACACCTGAAGTAGATGCTGCTCCTCTGCCTCTACCTCGGCCTGCTGACATCTGAGGAGTCTGCCCTACTGGGCGCACTGAGGAAGAACTAGCTGCTGAACCTATGGGCTGAACCCTGACTCTGCCACCCACCGACGGGCAGTCTCTCATCATGTGCCCCACCTGACCACAATTATAACAAGCATCCGAACCTTGGCGACATTATCCGGAATGTAGTCTACCGCATTGGCTGCATCGCGGTACTGAGGATCTTCTCTGACTATAATCTTCCCTGAACTGAGAATCTGAGGCCCTCGAACTTTGACCTTGTCCTGAACGAAAGGAGTGATCAAATCTCCTACCCGTAAACCGAGGAGGTGCGCTAGTCACCGACTGGCCTTAATGTCTAGATTATTCCTGCATTGGTCCCCCTTTATGATCAGTGCCTGCCCCCATAGACCTAGCCCTCTTGCCTTGCCGTCTATCAATATCACGATCACTTCTTTGTGGTTGTTGTCGCCCCTCTAAATTCTGGGCATGGGCCTGTATCCGAGAAATATCCATCCCATCATGTAGCGAAGCTGTCAGACAATCTTTGAATATATGTGGCCCTAAGCCACTCATAAATCTATGCACCCGATCTCCCATATCGGCCACCATAGCCGGGGCATATCTAGCCAAAGAATTAAATTGCATGCTATACTCCCGGGCACTCATATTCCCTTGCCTCAAATTTAGAAATCTATCCGCCCTAGCTCGGCGGTAGTAATGAATAAAAGCATCCACGAATTCTTGCCAGACCGGAGGAGGCGCATTCTCTCCTCTTGACAATACCCAGTTATTGTACCATAAGACTGCAACATCCCGGAGCCTATAAGATGCCAACTCCACGGAATCAGTTTCGGAGGCGTCGACTATCCTCAACATCTCGTCAATGAAACCTTGCGGGTCTTTATCTGGCTTTGACCCAAAAAACTTCGGAGGATTTAAAGCCATAAAATTACGGGCTCTGGTACTGGCTGATCGATCACCTGGGCCCGCATTTTGCCGCTGTGCCTGTGCAGCAACTAATTGTGTCAATAGATGTATGGCCTCGGTCATTTGTTGACCCGAAGAAACTGGTGGAGGGATTGGAGCTGGAACTCCCCTTAGTTCTCCCACGTTAGGCGGGGTGGAGGAAGTATTAGAGAAGGCCTCATTATGTGATTCGCCTCCTTCTATATCCGTTGGCGGCTCTCTTACTACTCGCCTATTTGTTGTAGTCTTGCCCTTCTGGGTGGCTGTAGCTTTTCCCTTTGGCGGCATTCTGAAATCACAACACACTATCAGGGAGGGAAAAATCTTATACGCGGCTCTATCGCACGATCTAGTAAGAAGAAAGATGGTCATTTTTCCTAGATGCCCAGTAGCCTCTTGTTTATTAGCGTGGCGCGCAACACACCATAAACAAGACTCTACTGGACACATCTCGTAGACACTTCCGAGGACTGAACCGCTCTGATACCACTTTTGTCACGACCCGACCGGGGCCGCGACGGGTACCCGGGGCTTGCCACCGAGCACCCCTCATTCTACTGCTTATCATACTCAAGTTACAAGAAAATCAGCTTTCCTTCGAAGATATAGATACTTTTATATGCACAACCCTTTTGGTCATTGAAATAATATATATATATATATATATATATATATATATATATATATATATATATATATATATATATATATATATATATATACGTGGTAGCAACCTCGTGAGACCATACCACCCACACTGCGTATCTACAAGCCTCTACTAGAGTACTAGACATATGGACGGGACAGGACACCATCGTGCCAAAAACATACATGTACATAAAAGGAAAACCATAAGCACCTCCGGAACAATGAGTGCTCTCAACAGCTAACAACTCCAACGAATCTGGAGCAGGATCACCTCCCTGTCTACCTGTGGGCATGAACACAGCGTCCAAAGAAAATGGACGTCAGTATGAACATTGTACTGAGTATGAGAGGCATAAGCAATAATATCACATCAATGAAATAAAGGAAGCATCAATAAGGAACATCTGTATCTGACTGTCACATAGAAAAGGAGTGATACATGCTGGCTTACTCATAATCATCGTCATATCATAAATGCATAAGTATATAAGCTGCCCGTCCATATCGGATCGGTGTGATAATCATTAGTCTGCGTCCAGGCCTCCCGCGTCCGGGGTATCATCTCCTGCTGCCCACTAGTGGTGTCTGCCCATGCCATTTGGCCATGGTGTATAGCTTCCCGCCTTATCGGTGACTGCCCGGCCAAGTTGGTGCGGTGTTATATCATCATCATAATATACTCATCATAATGCATACATACAGGCTCAAGGTTAACTATGCTTTGTCGGGGTGACGTAAGGTCGTGATCCCCGATTCCATTATGGAGCACTCATTAACATCCTGTCTCACCTTGAAGGGAATAGTATATGAGGTGAGTGTAAGCAATAATGACATCATATCATGAACATCTAGAACTCCTATACTCTAACTCATTACCTTGTGTAGCTAATTATGGATGTCAGCTCGTATCTTTTCGGAACTTAAGAGATTTATGGAGAGGAAAGAAAGTCATGCTACAGGATTCATGCCATTAGATGGAAAGGACTAGCCTCACATACCTTTGTCATTTAACTATCTTATCGCTTGATCGTCCTCCTTCGTGCTCGCGTCTCAACCTTGGAGAGGAATCGCATTAACATTAGTTACTCTGCTATAAGAACATTTCACTATTTCTTGGGAAAATTGGGCATCACTTCCTTTGTTTATACTACTTTTCCCACATTATATATCAACTCCCAATGTTAACAACAGCATCCACAATATAGTAACAACAATCATCATTTATCTACATTTACCACAATTCACCATTTCTCTTTGATTTCTCCCCAATTATGATTATAACTCGTTATCGCGTTTTCTCATATATAATACTTATTCCACGGTCTAAATGTCACTTATAACATATTCACGATCACAACATGCCAACATTCATAATTCATTCCAATCACTATTCACACACTCATGACCCAATTTCTATGTCTTTCCACCCTTCAAGTGTTTCAACTTTCAACCACTCAAACCATAAAAAAGGGTCATAAAACTCACCTTAGATGATGGATGAACAACCTTTGAGTGGAACTTCTCTTCTTACACCAAAACCCTAACTTACTCTTCTTGATTTTTCTTGGCTTAGATGAATTTTTAATGGGTTTTATAAACTTGATTTCATGGATTTGGTGTAGTGGACCATGGTTTTCCTTTGATTTCTTCTGGATGAATGGTGGAGAAGGTTCTAGAGAGTTCTTGGAGAGAAGAGAGTGGAAGATGAAATGAAATAAAATGGAGGAGGGTCCTTATATTAATTCATGAAATCAGTCCCGACCGAGATGTACAGTGCGATCGACGGAGCGTCGATCAAGGCGTTGAAGTCGTTAAATTTCCAGTGAGCAATCTGTCATTTCCTTTCATTCGATGGCGAGAAGGACGGTTCGTCGAACTGATCGACGGAGCGTTGACCTGTTCGTCGAACGGTCTTCGCTCCAGCTCAATTTTTACGACACAATCGATGGGGCGTCGACTTGTTCGACGGTACAAAGAACGACCGTCGAACCCCCTTTTCGCAGAACTGCGGTGAAGTTTCATTTAACGGACCTTTCCTCCCTTGCCTTTAAATTTTTTGAAATCTTAACTAGGATTATTAAGTATCCCTTCTTACTCGTAGGGACATCATGTTCGTCTTAACTTCCGTTAGTCCCTTCGCCGCTCAGCAACCCAAAGTTCCGAGGTGTAACAATAACAACATATATAAATTTACCATCGTGAGCTGTATACTACATACCATAATCACCGAGATTTACCGTGCTTGGGAAAATCCAGAATCATCCACAACTGTTGCTTGTATGGAATCTGATGTATGTGAGTACATAAACGGGTACAGGTTGATGGGTAATGTACCATGGCATACAGTTGACAACGTATTCATCCCTGTTAATGTGAAAGAGGAAAATCACTGGATTTTAGTGGTAATATCATTCATTGACAGGTGTGTATTTTTTATTGAACAGACACTATAGAAATAATGAAATACATTTCTATAATGTATCTTTTTGTTGTTTTCTTATATTTTTTTTGAGTTTTGTGCAGATGTCTATATGTGTACGACTGATATCGAGCTGCAGGGTATGATGCCTTCATTAGGAGAGAAGTGAACATGCTGGCTGCCCTTGCGCCACATCATCTACAAATGTCCGATTTTTATGAAAAGAAAAAGGATATAGATTTTCAGAATCACCCGTTTTACAAAAACAGAGCTCTGAATGACAATTTTGATGTCGTTAATGTGGACGATCTACCGCAACAAGCCCCTGGAAGCATGCATGTTTTTATTTTATTTTTACTTTTTTTTATCTTTGAAATATAGATTCAACAACATTGTTCTTCTTCTAAACTTTTACTAAAGCACGAATAAATTTTTGTTCATTTGGTTCAGGGATTGTGGTGTATATGTGGCAGCTTTTGCTGAATTCTTGAGCCGGGTGAAGGAATTCCAGTCAAAATTGATTCAAATTTTCACCGTCAGAGTTATGGTGCACTTCTTTGCGACTATGCTTGGGGAAATGCAAACCAGAATGCAGAAAGTGATAACGAGCAACCAGCAAGACTAGTCAGGCCTTTAGTTGATTACGATGCAGTGAATATAGTAGATGACGTAGAGTAGATGTTGTTTAGTTCAAGACATTTTTCATGTGTTTTTGATGTTGAACATCAGTGTGTGGATCAGTTAATATTACTTTTAGACAATATCTTTTTCATTTAGAATACAACGAGTATGGTGTTGTCGTTTGTTTAGTGTTCTCGGATGTTATTAAATACACTCGTATTCTGTCTGCAGTCTTTTCGTGTTTGTTTGTTATAAGTACGCAATACATTTTCTTATTCATTGTATATCTGGTAAGCTTCTTTTTTGGAAAACCAGAAATGCAACAACCAAGGCAACTACATTGAAATACAAGTCAACTGGTTCATAAGTTCATGTGTATTCTTTAAAATGTATTCCCCAAAAATAACACTATATTGAAATACAAGGAAATAAAGTGAAATACAAAGAAATATAAAAAGTTACAAAACTCCAGAATGTTTTCCCATTTGTATTATTATTGGGCCAATTTGTTCTGTATGAATCAAATGTATTCCCACAACAATCATTGCACACATAAAGTCATTTATGAGGCACAAGTATTGAACAAGGTATTTCAATGTATTTCATTGAAATTTTATATTGAACATATCAGTTCAATTCTCTAACATAACACTAGTGAAATACATCACAGAAAAGAAACAATGAATTCAAGATGGAATAAATTTGTTTTTTTTTTTTTTTTGTAACATCATCGGACAACTGTCCTAGAAATTAAACATAAATGAAGACTAGACATTTATTTCTTCTTCTTAAGGGGCTCATTACCACACGAACGCCTGTTATGACCAAGACGTCCACATGTACTACAAGCATTCCTATGTTTACCAATCATCAACTCCATTAATGGCTTATCCCTCTTCTTTTTTGGCCTACTAGGAAGTCTCTTGTATCTCGGTGGCAGAACAACCTCCTCCAATACGTGTGTTGGAACACTCCACTCACTCTAGTCTGGAAGTGGATCAACCGACACATCATACGTATTCACCACTGGATTTGGTTTGAATAATTCTGAGCAATATGCATCAACCGTTAGATTTTTACTCTTTAAGACAGCCCAAGCATGTGAACACGATATTTCGTCCATTTGGAACATCCGGCAACTACAAGTTTTCCTCTTCAAAACCATTATGAAATGCCTCGGTCTATCATTAACCATATAAACATATTCAGTTGATGCTTCAACCTAAGAACCATGCACATTCAACAACAAAAATACATTGCATATCAGGTTCCATAAACTTAAAAGAAAACTCAAAGCAGTTAGCTAAATACAACAAAATACAAATGAATATATTCTGAGAGATAAACAAACCAGATTTATCATCAAGAAAAAACTTACCCTCATACGTAACGATTTATGCTCTTTCATTGAGAGCATTTCCTGGTATTGTCTCGAACGTGTTGAGAATGTGCATGTACCATTTTTCCTACTTGTGCAATTCCATCTCCCAAACATCCTCCTAACTTCTTCAAGGAAATCAAAAACAGCCAACTCTCTTGCCGCTACTAGTTTTCCATTAATACATTCCGCTATATTCGGAGTCATCATCCAACCTCTGTTAACATGTGAATATAGTCGAGCCCATTTCTTTCTTCCAGCATCATCCAAATATTCCTTTACCCGTATATCAACATTCTCAATCTTTTCCATTAGTTTATCGAACTCATCCTGTGTGTATGCTTTGGCAAGTGAATAAAACACAGGACTCAATACTTCATCATTAGACTTGTATTTCTTAGTCACATTTTTCCACAAATGCCATATGCAGGCCAAATGAGGAACAGTAGGATACACCCGATACACCGCTTTGATTATGCTTTCACGTCTGTCGGACACGACACAGATGTTATCCCTAATCCCATAAGCTAGCTTGAACTGCTCAAAGAACCAAGTCCGTGACTTATCATTTTCCGAATCTATCAAACCATATGCCAGTGGTAGAATATTACCTGTATATACATTTGCATTTTAAAAAGTTAATCATAAACGGTGTATTTTTATCAGTCTATATTTACAGTGTATTCCAATAACAAAAACATAGATAAGAGTAATGTAATCTATATTTTACAGTGTATTTCAGTTTATACAATGTATTTTCAGTTTATACTATTGAAATTAAACACATAGGAATACACATACCTGCACCATCCGAAGTACTTGCGGAATCAAATGTACCATTAAACGTGCTTTTAAGGTGTGCACCATCCACTACCACCATTGGTCTAGAACACTCAAATCCCTTTATGAATGCTTTGAGTGCTACAAAGAAATACAGGAAATCATTTTCACATGATTTATGCATTTTAACATGTGATCCAGGATATGTTTTATCTAGGATATAGACATATGCCGACAATTTCTTGTATGAAGCAGCTGGATCCCCCCTCAAATCATTCATAGCCTTTCTCTAGCTCTCCAGGACAGCATGTAAGAAACATCTACGCCAAATTCATTTTTTACGTCATCCATTATATCCCCAGGGTGGAAGCATAAAAATTTTGTCCAGCGCGAACGCGCCAATACGAATCTCCCAGGTACAAAACAAAGCAAAAGGGGGTATAACCCCCATTTCCCTTATTTCCCTCATTTTCTCTAAGCCTTTCTCTCACTTTTTTTTTTCTCAAACCCAATTTCAAATCTTAAGAAGAATTCTTCAACTTGCAACCACAAGGTATGTGATTCTCTCATTCTCTTGTTCATAGGGTTGTTTTTATCATCTTTTCATGTTAGAAATTGTGACAGAAAATTTTGACTTTCACTTGTTTGAGCATAAAAAGTTGATAAAATTGCTGAAATTCCTGTCATATCAATTGTTGTTAGTTGTTGAGTGATGTGAGTTGAGAGTTGGGTGTTGATATGTGAAAAAAAAATGGGGCAAAATACGTGCTTAAAATCATTGAATTAAAGCCCCAAAAATCATGCCCATAACCTGTTTGTGAAAATGCTTCTGAAAAACTGAAACGACTCAGCGCGTTCGCGCTGTCACATGACGCGAACGCGCAGAAACAAATGACATAAAGCAGCGCGAACACGCCCATTATTTGCGCGAACGCGCTGCAAAACAGTAGTGAAACAGCGCGAACGCGCAGCATTATTGCGCGAACGCGCTGAAGGAAAAATGGCAGCTCACAATCAGGATGCTCGCACAGAGCTGCTCAAAACTTCTGTGACCAATTTCCTTGCCCTAATTGCCTCATTATACATCGTTCTAGGTATTCATATGTATTGCTTTTGTTTTGTAGGTACTTAAGCTTGAAAAATGGCTTCAACATCCAATGTTGCCCAAGTGCCCTTGATTGAATACTACGACACCACCACCTTTCAGTCAGCAAAATGTTCGAAGCTCTATGATAGACTGCTGGGAAAGAGCTTCATCGAAGAAAGGGGCATCGTAATAGAAAATTTGGAAGAAAAAATGCCCTAATTCTATGAAAGGTTGGTAACAAGCGGATGGATACGCTTTGCGGATGAACCAATCAAGGCAAATTATACCCTTGTATGGGAATTCTATGCAAATGCTGCAGAGGCAGACCTTACACATCGGGCAATTGTCAAAGTCAGAGGTGTAGATGTCCTGTGCACTGCTTCTCGAATCAATGCCTACTACAATCTGCAGGATGGTGACAACAGTGAGATGGCACAGAGGTATGAACAAATGAGGCAACAATGGTTTGTGACCTACCTTCACGGTGGGGAGCAACCAAAGTGGTTGACCACAATGCAAAGGAAGATTGATTCCACAGAATTCACTGCTGAGGCCAAAACTTGGCTAGATATTGTGACATCCAGGGTGCTGCCTTCTAAACATGATTCAGAGGTGCCTCTTGAGAGGGCTAAATTAATTTGTGCTGTGATGGAAAGGATTACCTATTGATGTGGGGAGGCTGATTATGCAAGAAATACGGGAGGTGGTGCATGAAAGAACTAAGAGTCTATTCTTCCCGTCGTTGATCACTTATTTGTGCTCCACTGATGGGGTGCCCACAAGTCCAGGTGACAAAGAAAAGGGGCCTGGTGGACCGATTCATCCATTGAAGCAGAGAGGGTCCGGTAATGTGCAGAAGAAAAGGAGGATTGATGTAGCAGCCCCGTCATTTGGGCAGTTCACCTCTACTGCATCAGATTCGACTGGTGGGGCACCTGCTCCTCCCATGGGTATACCAATCTTGCCACCACTGCAAGAAGCCGCCAGGCCTTTCCAGTATATCTCCACCCAGGTCCATGGGGTGGACAATCGGATTCAGCAGCTAGTGGCTAGTCTCCCTTCGGGCCCACGTGGAGAGGGCACATCTACAGCTCCCTCTGGTCCTGGTGGTCCGACATTAGCAGGTGTGGTGGAGGACATGAAGCATATAAAGGAAAAGCAGGGTAAGATAGAGAGGAGGCAGAAAAAGGCAATGGAGCACGCCAAAAAGCAAAGCAAGTTTTTGAACAAAATGATGAGTATTCTGAGGAGTGTATGCGGAGCACAACATGAAGAGGAGGAAAATGAGGAAGATTTTGTCCTGCCAGAGCCCAGCAGCTCCAGTTCCGAGGGTGAGCAGAGATGACCATAGCACTCAGTGCTAGTAGGTATGCCTAGGATTTTTACTTGTTTTTAGTTTTTTGTTTTTTGTATGCTTATGGGATGCAGTGAGGACACTGCAAATTTTTTAGTTGGGGGTGGCTATCTGGTATTGTTGTATCGTAAATATGTGTTTAGGAACCCCCTCGGCTTTTCTTTGCCAGAGTTCTTTTCCTGAGGGGGGTTTTTATTTTGTTGAAACTGGCATGTTTGGGCTTTGACGATTTCTGCCATTCCAGTTCCTATAAAAAGCCAACTAGGGTTTTCTAAACATATCTTTGGCAGTTTTCACAAGTTTGGAGGCTAGGGTTCCTACAAAAATTTTCTTTCTTTTATTTAATCCTTGTTGATGGAAATCTCTTGGTGACAATTAAGATTGATACTCTTGTTATGCTTATTTATTCATCTGCATTATTCTTAATCAAGTAAGTTCTTGTTATTTTAATTATTCTTGTTTTTGAATGTTTCTCAATGGATTAGCTAACCCTTGAGCTCGCCCATTTACTTTGTTTGAAACTCGGAAGAGGAAGAACTGAGTTGGGATAGAATAATTAACATGAATTTGGGGCGTTAACCCTCATATAATGGAAATTGACCTAGGAATAGGCAATACCACTTGTAGCTATATTCGGGTGTTCTTAATGCTCCTAATTGTTTGAGGGATCTTCAATTGGGTAGTCTAGTTAATCTTCAGAAGAAGTTAATTTAGAGTCATTATCCGAGGCTAAATAACATAAACTTGCCATTATTTATGATTCGTGAAATAGATTGGACCGTTACTTGAGAAGTAGTTTCCTTTATCCCATTCTTGTTGCCATCGATCAATTTTCTTGCTTTCTAGATTAGAATTTACATTTTCGTATTTTATCAAAACCTTATCAAAAATCACCATTGATGCGTTCGGTCTAGCTATTGTTAGTGATAATTCTTAATCTGCTTAAATCGCCTACATATTGTTCTCTGTGGGATTCGACCCCAACCTTGTTGGGTTACTATATTTGACAACGTCCGCATTATACCATTAATTGGTGTAATTTGAGCGTATCACTTACTTTCCTCTTATGGTTCGCTATTTTCGGCTTAACAACCGATTCCTCAATAAACCAACTTGTTGCTTGCCTCTGTGAATATACCTTGTCATTAAAAGGGCATGTATGTTTGTCATGGAAATCCCTAACCCTGAACAATACAGATTTTCCAACACTTGACGCTCATAATTTCCATTCACATTCAGGCGACATACATACGACTGTACAACTACAAAATAAAACATAGATCAGTATGAAGTCATTCTCAGTAAAGGGAAAAGATAATGTATAATGAGTAGGTTTCAATATCATGCGAATATTGTTTGTGTTACAGACATTGCAAACAATTCATAAAACCAACATAATTTAATACCATATATTTTTTCAATGTATTTCAATGTATTCTTCAGTTAAATCTCATTTTTTTCAATGTATATCTTAATGTATTTTAATATTACTACATGTATTACAGATTTATATTCAAGACAAAACTTCATTACAAACTTTATTTTTTTACAACGAGCAAATTGTAATGCATTTATTATCTCCTGCACAGTTAGAATATGGAAAACACGTACCTTATAGCATTTGATCTCTCAGTTTTGAAATTGAATCGTTCTCGAATGGCATAATTCGCCATTACAAGTTTCAGTGTATCCTTATCCTTGTAAATTTGATCTACAAAAATTTCCTTCTGTTCTGCGTTGGAAATAATCAATTTTTTGTCCTCTTCTAAAAATACAACAACCTTTCCACAATTTGACAGATTGAATTCATTAGAATCATACGCATCCATATCCTCCAAATTATCATCGTATCCAAGTTGAAGCACAACCTCTCTAAAAACACACTCAGCAGTTGCAATCTCCTCAACATCATTATCTGTAATACTAACGCACAACAGATACATCTCAAAAACATTTTTTCCCTCTTAAGCTCAACATACACCCTAACTCCCATATCGCTGTGTATTTCCATTGGTTGAGTATCCCCCTCAACAAGATATTTTATTGACATTTTGTTTCTGCAACTATCCAGACCCAATTGAGTTGAAATCGTAGCAACCAATTCATCGTATTTGCAATAATCACTGAATACAACTGCATTTATTTTGTAATTAACATATTTTGATCGTTCCAAAAACCTGAATGTCGGATCAAAGCGGTTACTCATTACAAATAGAGCGATACGTTGTAGTCAGAGCAGCTACAAACAAAAAAGTGTATACCACTTGCATTCCATTCAAATATGCCAAATTAAATAGATAAAAAAAGGAGAATGAAATCCATAATTACCTTGGTGATAATCTAATCTTCCTACTACAGTTCACTAGAACAACGTATCTCTAATGAGATTGTTGAAAAATTTAATAAACGAAAGGAATTTTTGCTATATTTCGGGAAAGATAAGATGCTGATTTTGTTTTTTGAATTCAAAAAGCATTTGAATGGAGTTAATTTGATTGACAGACGTTAGCTGTAATGAAACCTCATGAGGTTTGCGTGAATCATGGAACCATTAATACAAATCACCATTTGATTTGAAAAGGATTCTTATTGCCATAAATATAGCCATTTTTAACTCAACAGCCGCGCTATATTTCGATGTATTTCATTGTATTTCAGAAAGGCGAGATTCATCTGAAATATAGCAAAAACCAGCTACGAAAAGTAAATATTTAACTTATAGCTTTAACTTGTTACAAGCTATTAAAAGGTAGCTATTTGTGTAAGTTTTACTTATATATAAGGATAGTAGTGGCTTTGGTAAAGATGTGAAAAGTTTGTTTATTTTAAGTGTGGAATAAATAAGTTCACGCGTGACTCATACATGGCTCGGGTTAATCCGTTTAATATGTTTAAGAACGTCCTTCTTTAAAAGTCTCATGTATACGAATGATTTATACGGGTTTTAACTTGTAAGTGTAAAAGGTTATACTCTTACTAGATATGTACAAAATGCTGATTTCTTATCCTTAAATTTGGGTTTAAAGCCCAGTATAAAAATCATTTTTTTTGCATTGGGCTAGGCCCAAAAAAAATGTCTAATTCTACTTCTCATTTTTTCTGGAAAAAAGAAGATTTAATCAGGCGTGGTTCAAGACATTTTTTAGCTTTTAGGCCTTAGTTTCAAAACCATGTTTCCCTGTTACTGGGCTTGGCCCAAAATTTTAACTTGTTGTTTATATAAATCCTAGAAAAGTTGAGTTTTACTTTGTAAAAAAAGAGATTGTATTTTTCCTTAGCTTAAAAAAAAAAAAAAAGAAGAATTCTGTTCAGTTTTGTGTTAGGAAAATGTGACAGCGTTTATAACATTGTAATTTTCCCCTTGTCCTTATTTTAACTCGCATTTTTGAAATGATTCGTTCACTTAGTCATTTTTTGAGAAAACCGTTTATAAATTAAACTCGGGTTTTGAAAATCATTTTGGGACCTAAAGTCGAACTAAACGGCATAGGTACCGTTGTCCTAAGATGGCTAGTTCAAACCATAACATTACAATATATATGTATGAATTTTTTACAAATACCAAGTACAATCAATTACACATAAGAGAAAACATAAATAAATGAATAATTAGGAAGAAAGGGAAGGCTAGGGGGGTACTAAGCCCCTAGTTGGCCATTTTCACTCATGGCTGGACCTTCTATGCGCAATAATATATTGTAGTTGTTTTTGTTCATCCATGACCATGCGTTTTGGTTTTTGCTTCCATTTACACTATGCCTATTATCTCTATTTGCTGTTGGCTACACTGTGTCTACATATGTCAATCTATGCTCTCTATGTATAAGTGTGAAATCCTGTGTTATCTTTCTTTCTCCTCTAGCTGTATTGGTTGGGAAATTAAGTTAGCTATTTGGGGTCTGGTCTTAAGCCTTCCCCTGGTGTCCTGCCATGCCGGAGGTTCATAAAACCTCTTGGATCTTGTGCGGCATCAGGAATACGGATGGTGGTGACTTTCCCTCTTACTACCCAAATCTTTACCAGTAAAAAGCCCAGCAGCGCAGATACGCCTATGATAACTACAGGTCTTGTAGATGAATTTTATATACACACACACGCGCGCGCGCGCTTGTATAGTTATATATGTGATAAGTTCAATAAATGTAAACTAACCGAGTCTCTTTTCTTTCTCCTCTTCTTTACCCCATGGCCACTTGGGCCGAGTAAGAAGCCAACCTGTTGGGTCAAGCCCAACAGGCCATTCTTTCGCATTATCGAGTTCGAGAAGACAAAAAATGCATGGTCATATATATATATATATATATATATATAACCTCAACCAAATAAGTAATAAATACATAAAAGAATGAAATTAAGCAACGGTTACGTAAGTCTCACGACATATATATAAGTAGTAGAAAAGTGCGGAATGACGATATACACCCCCAGGGTCTAGTCTGAATAACACAAGAACATCTAAAGGAAAATAATACAATATGGAATACTAATACATAAAGTGTCTATGTCTCTGAATAGAATAGGGCATAAAGATAGAAAGTCTTCAAGGCAGCGGATGGCCATGCTCACTCTGGAGACTCAAGAGAAAGCTGAAGCGACGATCAACCACACGTCACGGAAGTGGATCCGACCTGATACTCTACATTCATAAAAGTGTCACACCTCGTAGTTTCGTCCATTGAGATTCGTTAGGCGTTAGTTGTCCTAATCATGGAAACGGGAGTTACCTTAGGATATATGAGATTACATGTTCCCATATTATGGTTATGGGGGTTTAAGCCCATAAAATGAGCTATGGAAGGATTTAAGAACAAGCAAATAAAGGAATGGAGTTTGTGGGAACTTTGGTAAAACATGGCAAAATTTTCGGACAGGATTTTGGTCCAAATTGGGGGAGGCATATCTCCTATAATATGAGGGGTTTTGGTGTGTTTCTTTTATCCAAATTTAATTTCATCGAGTCTAGTTTCTGACGCAACAAACCGTTCATCAATGTGACGTCGGAGTAAAAAGTTATGGTCGTTTCAAGACAGACTGTCTGAGCAGAAAATTTCTGCGGACCATTTGACGGCCCGCAGAAAATTTTGAGGCCCGTCAAACTGCACCAGCCCAGCGTAAAATGGTTACAGTGAACCATATTTGACTGGACAGTTCTATGGACCATTTTGACGGTCTGTAGGAATTTTGACGGCCCGTCAAAATGGGCGCAGAATTGCCCAACGGGATTTTAAGTTCCACTTTATATATTTCATTCCACTTCATTTGGAAATTTTATTTTACCAAATCAGATCCAAAATCTCTCCAAAAACACTCTCTTCAACTCCATAAACTAATCCAAGCCAAAATTTAAAGGAGATTAAATATCAAGAGGCAAGAATAAAGAGACCCATGTGTTACAAGTCTTGCTAGGGTTAGTAGACTCCAAGAAATCTTTGGATATTGAAGCTAGGGTTTTCATAAAAGTTGATAGCTTGCTCCAAAGCTCATTCTTATGAGATAAAAGGTTAGTTTTCGTGCTTATTACATAGTATCAAGAATGTTTAGTGGTTGAATAACTTGGGTGGAAGGAGAAAGTAGAAGATGAGGTCTAAATGTAGCTTTTATGATGTTTTTGAGTAGTAAGATAACTTGAGTTATGATTCTTAGTATGATATGGATATAATCTTGCTATGGAAGGTAATAATGGTGATGAAGAAGCATTATATGAAAATGTACTAAAATGGGTATGAAGTTGCTAGCATAAGTTGAACATAAGGATGAATTTTGAAGGCTTAATGAAGTGTGATCACTTGATTATGATATTATGAGTATATTATGGATGTTATTGTGGTTGTTGGTAGTTGTTTTGTGATATGGTGGAAGTTGACGAAATAGGGGAAATGCTGCCCAATTTTCATTAGATCATGAATTATTCTAGTTTGAATTTAAGAGTATCATCAAGGCCTAACCGTGGTATGAATCCTTCTAAATGTAGATTATTCAAGCTTCAACGATGAACACTAAATAGTTAAGAAGTCGAAGAGGTTTGTAAGGCTAACCCTTCTTTCATTAAGGCATGGTTCCCTTGCTATATGTATCCTTTCATGAGTTCCATAATGTCTTCCAAATGACTCTATCTCTAAGATTACCAAAGCTTACGATTCTCGATACGTTCACGATTCTATTGTCTCTCTTATATGATAGTTGATTCTCTAAGGATAGATATACTGAAAATGTTGATGTCAATGATGACGATGATACTAATGAACTCCTACGTATACAGATTTAAGTATGTATGACTATTATGTAACACCGAGCTTATATGGCCGGGTATGATACCTATTGTGCGCACACCACTGCGGTTGGGTACAGATAACACTGAGCCTTGGTAGGGCCAGGTATGTATGACACCGAGCCTTGTCATGACCGGGTATGTGAAACCACCAAACCTTCATGGTCGGGTATGCTATGAATACGAATATGTATATGAATACAGATACGAATATGGTTACGGATATGGATATATATATATGTGTATGTATATATATATGTGTGTGTGTGTGTATGTGTGTGTGTGTATGTATATATATATGTGTGTGTGTGTATGTACACGAGCAAGCATTAGAAATGGAAGATCCCTATGAAAGACAAGTAAGTAATTACGATGATAGCTACTATCCCCTATTTTTCCCATCTTATGCAATTTCTTCTGCTGTCTCTTCTGCTCCTATTATGATGTTGATTATGTTTTACATACTCAGTACATTATTCGTATTGACGTCCTTTTGTTTGTGGACGCTGCGTCATGCCCGCAGGTGGACAGGGAGACAGGCTTGATCCATAGATGTCCTATTCAGAGACTGCATAGAGAAGCTCCATTTCATCCGGAGCCACAGCTTTTGATATCATTCTTTTATGTACATACCTATGGGCATGGCGGGGTCCTATCACGCCTATATGACGTGACATACTCTACTCTTCTTAGAGGCTCGTAGACAGTTGTATATGATTAGATGTCCTTAGCCTTGTCGGCTCATATTTTGTATATCATTTTGATAGCCTTGTCGGCTTGTGTATATGGATATGGGCATTGTTATTGATGATGATATAAATGTGTTGTTTCCAAACGAGATTAGCACTATTGATGCATATAAATTATGAGTAAGCCATGTGGCTCACTTAGATGTGAATATGAGAGTACGATACGAGGTACCCGGGTGGGTTAACACCGGGTGCCCGTCATGGCCCTCCGGTTGGGTTGTGACAAAAGTGGTATCAGAGCAGTTCTGTCCTAGGGTGTGTCTACGAGCCGTGTTCAGTAGAGTCTTGTTAGGAATGAATGACCTTCTTTCTTCACAAGATCGTGCGATATAGCCGTGATATAAGGATTTATTTTTGCCTAACCATGTATTATGTATTTCAGAAATTCCTGTAAAGAGAAAAGCTACAGCAGCCCAAAAGGGCAAGACAGTGGCAGGAAAGCGTGCTGAAAGAGCACCGCCAATGGTTGTAGAGGAAAGTGAGTCCCAGAATGCGGCTCAATCTCAGTCCTCTCACTCAGTACCTATTTCTGAGGAGCATGAGGGAGCCTCAGCCCCAGCTCCAGCACCTCCAGCACCTCCAGCTCCTCCACCGGATGCGTCGGGCCAAGATGTAAAAGAGGCCATTCATTTACTTACTCAGTTGGTTGCCGCCCAGACTCAGCGGCAAGATACAGGGCAAGGTGATAGGGCTGTTAGTGCAAGGGCCCGTGATTTTATTAGCTTGAACCCTCCGGAATTCTTCGGGTCGAAGCCGGATAAGAACCCCCAGAATTTTATTGATGGGATGTTGAGGACACTTCGGCTAATGCATGCTTCGGATATTGAATCGGTAGAGTTAGCATCCTATAGATTGAAGGATGTCGCGGTTCATTGGTATACAGTTTGGATGGCTTCACGGCGAGTCAATGCACCTCCCTCGGTATGGCAAGAATTCGTGGATGCCTTCCTCCGACACTACCTGCCTCCAAAGGTTCGGCGAGCTAGAGCTGATAAGTTCTTGAATCTTAGGCAAGGAAGTATAAGTGCCTTAGAGTATAGTCTCCGCTTCAATTCCTTGGCTAGGTATGCTCCGGCCATGGTAGCGGATATGGGTGACCGAGTGCACCGATTTGTGAGAGGCCTAGGGCCACATTTGATGGATAGCTGCTTGACTGCGTCCTTTCAGGATAACATGGACATTTCACGCATTCAAGCCCATGCCCAAAATTTAGAGGAAAGCCAACAACAACAAAGAAGTGAGCGTGAGCATGGCAGAGCGTATAGCAAGAGGGCTAGATCTTCGGGTCCGATGAGTGAGTTTAGAGGCGGGAAAAGAAAACAATTTTCCAGGCATTCAGGCCATTCTATGAATAGTGCTCCTCCACGGTTTACAGGCCAGAGATTTGATAGATCTACTCATTCCGGGCCGACTCAGAGTTTTAAGGCTTCGGGTTCTCAGTTCAGGGGTGATTCGGGTCGGGCTCGGCCACTCATGCCATGATGTTCCCAGTGTGGGAAGTTACATTGGGGCAAGTGTTGACTAGGTTTAGAGGTTTTCTATACATGCGGTTGGCCAGGCCATATCATGCGTGATTGCCCATCGGTTGGTGGTAAGGGTAGAGTCCAACCTTCAGGATGGGCAGCCGGGTCTTCATCATCGATAAGCCCTATGGGGCAAGGTTCACAGGCACGATCAGCCATGTTAGAGGTATAGGGAGAGCTCCTAGTTCTAGTGGTCCTCAACACTTTATGCTTTGCCTGGACACCAAGATCTTGAGTCTTCCCCCGATGTCATCACAGGTATATTATCGGTATTTTCTCATGATGTATATGCTTTGATAGATCCTGGCTCCGTGTTGTCATATGTTACTCCATATATTGTGGGTCGGTTTGGGGTCAAACCGGAATTGATCAAACCTTTTGAGGTATCTACACCCGTTAGTGAACCGATAATAGCTAGTCGATTATATAGAAATTGTGTAGTTGTGATTTGTGACCATCGTACTATGGTTGATTTACATGAGTTAAAAATGGTGGAATTTGATGTTATCATGGGCATGGATTGGTTGGCTTCTTGCTATGCCAATGTTGATTGTAGAATGAAAATGGTTCGCTTCCAATTTTCGGGAGAACCAGTTTTAGAATGGAAAGGAAATACTGCGTCCCCAAAAGGTAGGTTTATTTCCTATCTCAAGGCAAGGAAAATGATCGCCAAAGGTTGTATTTACCATCTAGTTTGGGTTCATGATGTAGAAGATAAATCGCCAACTCTTCAGTCTGTCCCCGTGGTGAATGATTTTCCAGATGTATTCCAGGTCTCTCTCCATAGCGGGAGATTGATTTTGCTATAGAGGTGCTACTGGATACCAAGCCCATATCTATTCCTCCTTATAGAATGGCTCCCGCAGAGTTGAAAGAGTTGAAGGATCAATTGAAGGACTTGCTTGAAAAAGGTTTTATTAGGCCTAGTTCTTCCCCGTGGGGAGCACCCGTGTTGTTTGTGCGAAAGAAAGATGGCTCTTTGCGAATGTGCATTGATTATCGGCAGCTAAATAAGATAATAAATATCCGCTTCTGAGGATTGATGATTTATCTGACCAATGCAAGGCGCCAAATGGTTTTCAAAGATAAATTTGAGATCTGGGTATCATCAAGTGCGAGTTAGGGAGAAAGATATTCCTAAGACAGCCTTTAGAACCGGATACAACCATTTTGAGTTTCGGGTAATGTCATTCGGGTTAACTAATGCACTGGCAGTATTTATGGATTTTATGAACAATGTGTTCAGGCCCTTCTTAGATTTATTTGTGATTGTATTCATTGACGATATCCTGGTATATTCAAGGTCCGAGACAGAACATGCAAATCATTTGCGTACCGTTCTTAGATTTCTTCAAACTTGAGAGTTATTTGCCAAATTTTCTAAGTGTGAATTTTGGTTGAACTCAGTGATTTTTTTGGGGCATATTATTTCAGCCGATGGTATTTGGGTAGATAGTCAAAAGATTGAGGCGGTGAAGACTTGGCCAAGGCCCACAACACCTACGGAGGTTCGTAGTTTTCTGGGCTTAGCAGGTTATTATAGGAGATTTGTAGAGGGCTTTTCTTCTATTTCTGCACCACTCACGAAGCTGGCCCAGAAATCAGCCAAATTTCAGTGGACAGATGCTTGTGAATGTAGTTTCCAAGAGCTAAAGGATAGATTAACTTCTGCCCCAGTCCTGACACTTCTAGAGGGATTGGAAGGTTATGTTTTCTATTATAATGCTTCAGGCGTTGGGTTAGGCTGTGTGTTGATGCAATATGGTAAGGTGATTGCGCATGCTTCAAGACAGTTGCGGAAACATGAGAAAAATTATCCGACCCATGATCTTGATTTGGCTGCACTAATTCATGCATTGAAGATATGGAGACATTATTTGTATGGCGTCCATGTTGATATTTATACAGATCATAAGAGCCTTTAGTACATCTTCAAGCAGAAAGAACTTAATTTACAGCAACGGCGATGGTTAGAATTGTTGAAAGACTATGATGTTGACATCCTATATCATCCTGGGAAAGCAAATATAGTGGTTGATGCTCTTAGCCGTACATCTATGGGAAGTTTATGTGATGTTCAACCAGAGAAAAGAGAGATAGCTCGTGAGCTCCAGCAGTTAGCTAGCCTAGGAGTTCGAGTAGTGGACTCAGGTAGTATGGGAGCTATCATTCAAAATGCAGCGGTCTCGTCACTTGTAGTGGAAGTGAAAGAGCGTCAATACGAAGATCCCATGCTAATTCATTATAGAAATATACTCCCTCAGAAGGAGAAGTCATCATTTGAGATTTCTGGAGCTGGAGTTCTCAGATGCCAAGGCAGGTTATGTGTTCCTGATGTTGCAGGATTACGCCACCAAATATTGAGAGAAGCCCATTGTTCCCGTTATTCTGTTCACCCAGGAGCAACGAAAATGTATTATGATCTTAAGTCTATATATTGGTGGAATGGGATGAAGAAACATATAGTGGAATTCGTAGCTCAATGTCCTAACTGTCAGCAAGTGAAAATTGAGCACCAAAAGCCGGGTGGATTGTTGCAAGCTATGGAAATTCAAACTTGGAAATGGGAAGTAATTAACATGGACTTCATTACAGGCTTACACCCATTCTCGACATAAGTGTGATTCTATATGGGTGATTGTGGATAGAGTCGCGAAGTCAGCTCATTTCTTACTAATCAAAACTACATATGTAGCTGAAGATTATGCAAAGCTTTATGTTAAAGAGGTAGTGCGACTTCACGGTGTTCTAGTTTTTATTATCTCCGATAGAGGAACTTAGTTTACAGCCAATTTTTGGAAATCTTTCCAAGAAGGTTTAGGGACTTGGGTGAGCCTTAGCACGACATTTCACCCACAGACGGATGGGCAAGCTCAACGTACCATTCAGACTCTTGAGGATATATTACAGGCATGTGTATTGGATTTTGGAGTTAGTTGGGATGATCACTTAACACTTATTGAATATGCTTATAACAATAGTTATCATTCTAGCATCCAAATGGCCCCGTATGAGGCTTTATATGGGCGAAAGTGTAGGTCTCCAATTGGGTGGTTCGAAGTAGGAGAGACCAAATTGATAGGACCAGACTTGGTCCAGCAAGCTAAAGAGAAAGTCAAGCTTATACAAGATCGATTATTAACAGCTCAGAGTCGTCAGAAATCTTATGTAGCTAATCGTCGAAGAGACTTGGAATTCCAAGTGAAAGATTGGGTATTCTTGAAGGTGTCGCCAATGAAGGGCGTCATGAGATTTGACAAAAAGGGCAAGCTTAGTCCCCGGTACATTATACCTTATGAGATTGTACGCAAGGTAGGCCAAGTGGCTTATGAATTAGACCTACCTGCGGATTTGAAGTCAGTCTATCCAGTTTTCCATGTATCGATGCTTCGTAAGTGCATTGGAGATCCTTCTAGAGTTGTACTGGTAGATGATGTGCATGTCACTGAGCAATTATCCTACGAAGAAGTTCCCATTGCCATTCTAGATAGGCAAGTACGGAGACTCAGAACCAAAGATGTAGCTTCAGTTAAAGTCTTATGGAGAAATAATAATGGAGAGGAAATGACATGGGAAGCGGAAGAAGACATGAAGTTCAGGTACCCGCATTTATTTCCACCTTCAGAGGAGACTCAGGCAGAGACGCCATTGCCCCCAGGTATGTGATACTTTGTTAAATGTGTTCTTGGTCGTGTGTGGCCATGGTTGTTGATGTGTTGTTGTAGCCCTGTGAGGCGATATATATTTTGGGTTGCTGTGACAGGATGGTAGTGCAATATTACAGGGGAAACTCTGACAAAATTTTTGTAGAATCCCCAAGAGTCTATCATTCGAGGACGAATGTTTCTAAGAGGGGGAGAATGTTACACCTCGTAGTTTCGTCCGTTGAGATTCGTTAGGCGTTAGTTGTCCTAACCGTGGAAATGGGAGTTATCTTAGGATATATGAGATTACATGTTCCCATATTATGGTTATGGGGGTTTAAGCCCATGAAATGGGCTATGGAAGGATTTAAGAACAAGCAAATAAAGGAATGGAGTTTGTGGGAACTTTGGTAAAACTTGGCAAACTTTTCGGACAGGATTTTGGTCCAGATTGGGGGAGGCATATATAATAGAATATGAGGAGTTTTGGTGTGTTTATTTTATCCAAATTGAAGTTCATCGAGTCTAGTTTCCAACGCAACAAACCGTTAGTCAATGTGACGTCGGAGTAAAAAGTTATGGGTGTTTCAAGACAGACTGTCTCAGCAGAAAATTTCTGCGGACCATTTGACGGCCCGAAGGATTTTTGACGCCCCGTAAAAAATTCTGGGGCCCGTCAAACTGCACCAGCTCAGCGTAAAATGGTTACAGTGAACCATATTTGACTTGTATTTCTACGGACCATTTTGACGGTCCGTAGGAATTTTGACGGCCCGTCAAAATGGGCGCAGAATTGCCCAACGAGATTTTAAGTTCCACTTTATATATTTCCCTCCACTTCATTTGGACATTTTATTTTACCAAATCAGATCCAAAAGCTCTCCAAAACCCTCTCTTCAACTCCATAAACTAATCCAAGCCAAAATCCAAGGGAGATTAAATATCAAGAGGCAAGAATCAAGAGACCCATGTGTTACAATTCTTGCTAGGGTTAGTAGACTCCAAGAATTCTTTGGATATTGAAGCTAGGGCTTTCATATAAGTTCATAGCTTGCTCCAAAGCTCATTCTTATGAGATAAAAGGTTAGTTTTCATGCTTATTACATAGTATCAAGAATGTTTAGTGGTTGAATAACTTGGGTGGAAGGAGAAAGTAGAAGATGAGTTCTAAATGTAGTTTTTATGATGTTTTTGAGTAGTAAGCTAACTTGAGTTATGATTCTTAGTATGATATGGATATAATCTTGCTATGGAAGGTAATAATGGTGATGAAGAGGCATTATATGAAAATGTACTAAAATGGGTATGAAGTTGCTAGCATATGTTGAACATAAGGATGAATTTTGAACGCTTAATGAAGTGTGATCACTTGATTATGATATTATGAGTATATTATGGATGTTATTGTGGTTGCTAGGAGTTGTTTTGTGATATGGTGGAAGTTGATGAAATAGGGTAACTGCTGCCCAATTTTCATTAGATCATGAATTATTCTAGTTTGAATTTAAGAGTATCATCAAGGCCTAACCGTTGTATGAATCCTTCTAAATGTAGATTATTCAAGCTTCAATGGTGAACGCTAAATAGTTAAGAAGTCGAAGAGGTATGTAAGGCTAATCCTTCTTTCATTAAGGCATGGTTCCCTTGCTATATGTATCCTTTCATGAGTTCCATAATGTCTTCCAGATGACTCCATCTCTAAGATTACCAATGCTTACGATTCTCGATACGTTCACCATTCTATTGTCTCTCTTATATGATAGTTGATCCTCTAAGGATAGATATAACGAAAATGATGATGTCAATGATGACGATGATACTAATGAACTCCTACGTATACAGATTTAAGTATGTATGACTATTATGTAATATCAAGCTTATATGGCCGGGTATGATACCTATTGCGCGCACACCACTGCGGTTGGGTACAGATAACACTGAGCCTTCGTAGGGCCAGGTATGTATGACACCGAGCCTTGTCATGGCCGGGTATGTGAAATCATCGAACCTTCATGGTCGGGTATGCTATTTATACGAATATATATATGAATACGGATACGAATATGGTTACGGATATGGATATATGTATGTATATATCTATGTATGTATGTACACGAGCACACATTAGAAATGGAAGATCCCTATGACAGACAAGTAAGTAATTACGATGATGGCTACTGTCCCCTGATTTTCCCATCTTATGCTATTTCTTATGCTACTTCTTATGCTCCTATTATGATGTTGATTATGTTTTACATACTTAGTACATTATTCGTATTGACGTCCTTTTATTTTTGGACGCTGCGTCATGCCAGCAGGTGGACAGGGAGACAAGCTTGATCCATAGATATCTTATTCAGGGACTGCATATAGGAGCTCCATATCATCCAGAGTCACAACTTTTGGTATTATTTTTGTGTACATACCTATGGGTATGGCGGGGTCCTGTCCTGCCTATATGATGTGACATACTCTACTCTTCTTAGAGGCTCGTAGACAGTTGTATATGATTAGATGTCCTTAGCCTTGTTGGCTCATATTTTGTAAATCATTTTGATAGCCTCGTCGGCTTGTGTATATGGATATGGGCATTGTTATTGATGATGATATAAATGTGTTGTTGCCCAACGAGATTAGCACTATTGTTGCATATAAATTATGAGTAAGCCATGCGGCTTACCTAGATGTGAATATGAGAGTATGATATGAGGTACCCGGGTGGGTCAGCACTGGGTGCCCGTCATGGCCCTTCGGTTGGGTCGTGACAAAATGAATACAGCAAGTGCAGGTCAGTACAAAAAACAGTACTGCTAGGCATCATCGGCCGACAAAGCATAGCTAACACAATTCAGATAATAAAGTAGATAAGAAAATAAACCAACAAGTATAAGACAATGCATTCAATTCCATATATCTGTCATCACCTATGTAAAGCATCTAATTCCAAATGTGCCAAGTCTGAATATATCCAATCCAATCCAACATCACAATACAACACCAAACATCTCAAATCAAGTCATAATGCAATGCAATGCAATAATTGTATGAATGCGATGCAATGCCATGCAAATGCGGTGTACACATGAACTCCGGACGGAAATATCGACGTCTCGGTAGCACAACCCAGCATGACTCGCTAAGTCTAAGAGCCACCCGTCCCGGATCTTTGCCCAACAGACAGACGGGACCCCGGATCTTTGCCCACCGGAGGGTTCTCACCGGCACCACCCTGGGGGAACCGCGGAGTCCATACACTAACAACGATTCCGGAACTAACATCGGATATCGTCCATGCAACAACGATTCCAGAATTGATCATCGGACATAAGCCATCTCACGCCACTCAAGTAAAAGAGTTTTATCAATTATAAATTTCACTCAATCAACGATTCCGGGATGAACATCGAACATCGGCCATCTCACGTCACTCAAGAAAAACTGAGCCCAGCTTATCAAGTGTTTCATCAAATATCATCAATATCTCAACAGTGTATCATGAAAATGAGAGTGCGTGCAATGCATGAATCACATTATACCAACAATGGGTATGCCAATAATATATCTAAATCAGAAATACCAACAGTGGGTATGCGAATAATATAACTGAATCACAAGTACCAACAGTGGGTATGCCGATAATATAACCGAATCACAAGTACCAACAGTAGGTACGCCAATAATATATCCGAGTACAAATACCAACAATGGGTATGCCAACTATATCATAATTAAGATGATAAAACAGAATCCAATATCTACCATCGACTCATAGCATCAAGCCGGCACAATAGAATAATCAAATCACACATAACGGGGTGGCTAGTCCCAACACACAACAGGGCCCAACCTAAAGAAATATCCAACCTGACTTCATATCTGAAGGTTCACATGCTGTCTCCGACAATGTAATCTAAATTTGTGTTTCGCTATACGAAGTCTCACCAAAGGTAAGCCATAACCTATCTGGATGGCCGAACCGCAACACCAACAACTTACTCCTTTGCCTTGCCTTTCCGCTGAACCTCAGAACCAAAGTAGTCTAAGCAACCAAAGTAGTCTACGCATAATCGAAATCTAGATTAGAAATCATGAAGAATGATATTAATATTGCTACTATTTATTTTAGGTCAATTCCAACCCTAGAATTTAGGGAAGTGGGCCCACGATGGCAAAACGGTAAAATTCGAAAGCAAAATATCAAATTAAGCACTAGGTGATCATAACCCAACCACTAATTGTTGATTTAACTCAAGGATTAGCCTAATTTCTGATTTCAAGGAAAACCCCAATTTGGGTATAAACTCTAACTCTTTGATTCTGAAATTCAACACTAGAAATGGAAGATATAGGATTAACAAGCTTAGATTCATCAAAATCTAACATAAACATAATCAATTTATCATTACTAATCCTAAAGAAAGTGTTCATCAAAACCCTCTTTCAACTTCCATCACTAAGGGATTACTAAAGGGAAGGGGGAAATCTAGGATGATTGTGATTAAGGAAGAGTAAAGGAATAGGCAAGATTTACCTCCAAGAATGTCTCCAAAATATCTCCGAGAACTGTTCCCCAAAGCTCTAATTTTGAAATGGGAAATAATGAGGGTCTAAGGGCTTATTTAAGTCACACTTAATGAAAATACCTGGCTCGTCACCGCCTTGACGGTAAAAGGGCCGCTACAGCAGCGCCGCTATTGTAAGGCCGCCATAGCGGTGTGGCCAACAATACACATGGCCGCCCCAGTGGCTAACACACCGCAACAGCGGTGCCACAGGGACGGCACTGGTGCCGCTATATCGGGCACCAGGTACCGGAATCCCTCTGATTTTTCTAAGTCTCGATTGAAATCCCGAGCCATTCCCGAGGCCATCTGCTCACAAATGATATACACAGACCCATACAAAAATACTTTACGAATGCGCTCGTGGCCTCGGAATTTCCAATTGAGGTCCCGTTGACCGATTCAACCACCGACGCCTTAGTTCCAATTTCCCACCCAAGTCCCAAAATGCATCCAAGTGCATTGGGAACTGAACCAAATACACACACAAGTTCTAAGCGAACATCCAGACCTCTTAGAATTGACGAAATTTCGAAAAAGGTCCGTTTACCCAAAAGTTAACTTTGGGTCAACCATCTTTCACTTTAAGCCTATATTTCATAAAAGTTGCCCAAATCCGGTCTAGACACCTCGGGGAGCATACCAACGGTCCCTTAGGGTCAAGAATGAGTTAATCAAAGCTTAGGAAAGGGCAAAAATATCGAAAAGACTATAACGACTAAACGGGTTGTTGCATCAGATACCAATTGAACCGTCGCTCGTCCTCGAGCAAAGAAAAGAAAGGAAGCGGGGAAATTTCTGAATAGTAAACAACCGAGGATATTGGCTACGCATGTCGGACTCAGTCTCCCAAGTAGCCTCCTCAACAGGACGGTGCTTCCATTGCACCTTTATAGAAGCAATCTCCTTCGACCTCAACTTTCGAACCTGCCTATCCAAGATCGCGATAGGCTCATAAGTCATATTCTCGTTGAGAAATATAGAATCCCAACGGACAATGTAGGTACCATCGGGATGGTACTTCTTCAGCATCGAAACATGAAAAATCGGATGAACTCACGCCGAGCCTGGCGGCAATGCTAACTCATAAGCTATATCAACCATATGGTTAGCAATCTCAAATGACCCAATATACCTGGGGCTCAAATTTCCCCTCTTACCGAACCTCATAACACCCTTCATGGGTGAAACATTTAATATAACCTGGTCACCAATAGCAAACTCCAAATCTCGGACCTTCCGGTCCGCATACATCTTTTGCCGACTCTGAGCTGCTAAAAGCTTGGCCTGAATAACTCGCACTCTATCAAGGGACTCTCTCAACAAATCAGTACTCCAATGCTGATCAAACCAGCTAATCAGAGATCTACATCTCCTACCATACAAAGCATCATGCCAATACTCGAATAATAACTGTTATTTTACGCAAACTCCACCAATGGTAAGTGCTGATCCTAATGACCACCACAATTCATAACACATGCTCTCAACATATCCTCGAGCACCTGAATGATCCGCTCGGATTGGCCATCAGTCTGGGGATGAAAAGATGTACTAAGCTCCAATCGGGTACCCAACTCCTCATGAAACGCCCTCCAGAAACAGAAAGTGAAAATAGTACCCCGATCAGATACAACAGACATAGGAACCACATGCAATCTTACAATATCCCGAATGTACATCTTAGCTAACTTCTCCGCAGTACAGGAAACCTGAACTGGGACAAAGTGAGTGGACTTAGTCAACCGGTCCACTATCACCCAAATAGAATCAAACTTGCCAAGGGTCTTTGGAAGACCCGTGATAAAATCTATGGTAATCCTCTCCCACTTCCACTTGGGAATGGGCATCCGCTGAAGCACCCCACCGGGTCGCTAGTTCTCATACTTTACCTACTGACAATTCCCACACTTAGTCACAAATTAACTATATCTCTCTTCATTCGACGCCACCAATAGTGCTATTTCAAATCACGGTACATCTTAGTCCCCCCCGGATGAATGGAATAGCGAGAGCGATGAGCCTCAGACAAGATCAACTAAGCCAAATCACCAACACGAGGAACGTACACGCGTCCTCTAATCCTTCGAATGCCTTCAGAATCAATCACGGCCTCTTTGGCCTCACCTCTCAAAACTCTATCTCAGATCTTGCTCAACTGACCATCCTCACACTGATGAGTCCTGATCCGATCCAATAAAGACGACCTCGCCTCTATACAAGACAAAATCCTGCCCGGGGCTGAAATGTCAAAACGGACGAAACTGTTGGCCAGAGTCTGAACCTCCATAGCCAACGGACGCTTGGAAATAATCAGTCGAGCTAAACTCCCCATACTCACTGCCTTCCGACTCAAGGCATTAGCTACCACATTGGCTTTCCCGGGATGATACAGAATAGAGATATCGTAGTCTTTCAGGAGCTCCATCCATGGGCATTGCTTGGAATTAAGATCTCTCTCGGTAAACACATGCTGGAGGCTACGGTGATCGGTGAAAACCTCACAATGGACACCGTACAAATAATGCCTCCAAAGCTTCAAAGTGAAGACTGCCGCCAACAACTCCAAATCATGGGTAGGGTAATTTTTCTCATTAACCTTTAACTGACTGTTACACCTCAAAAAATTTTCCGTTGGCACGCAAGTAAACGAACTAGTGAGGAATGACATTTGATGACCCTAGTTGAGATTCTAAAGATGTTAGAGATGAGGGAAGAGGATTGCCAAGAGAATGCAAAAGTATTTGATAAGTATCGGAAAGGGATTACGAGCAACGAGTTAGCCAGGACTTAGTGATATCTTGGAGAACAGTTATAACGTCCCTTAGCTTGGTATTGAAGTGTTGAACAAGTGTTAAGAAGGTTCCGCAAGGATCGGAGATCAAACGAAGTGATGAGAACAAGTTCAGTGAACTGATGAGTTTTACGGCTCATTATACGGACTGTATAATGTTTTACGGAACGTATAATGGACCGTAAAACCATCACAGTGGAGGTTGGTTGCTGGTGAAATTTTACGGTCAGTTATACGGACCGTATAAATTTATACGGACCGTATAACAAACCGTCTAATGGTCACAGTGAAGGGGTGCAGGCAGACCCATTTCACGGTCTATTATACGGACCGTATAACCATTATACGGACCGTATAATGGACCGTATAATGGAACCCGACAGATCAGTGGAATGTTATTAAACAAAGGACCAAGTTCATGAAATCATTTCAATATTTCCTTCCTCTCTCTAAAACATCTTTCTACATTTATTATACAAGTTTTCAAGGATTATAAGGCATCAACAACATTAAATAAGTGAATCAAGAGTAAGAACCCATCAAGGATCATCTAAAGTCAAGAAATCCAAATGGAGAAAAGCTAGGGTTTTACTCAAAGTGGAATATTATCAACTAAGGCTCGTCCCTACAACATCTAAGGTAAGATTCATGCTATTTATATGTTGTTTAAGGTATTTGACAGTTGAAATGCCTGGTCACTGGGAGAGTATAGCAAAATGGGTCATGAATGATGAATAGTGACGTTTTGAGAAATAGTTTGAGTTGAATCATGAATGTTGTTGCGTTGTGATATGAATATGTTATAAATGGTGTTAAGATCATGATCTAGACATTTTCAACGAATGGGCGAAGTCGGGTATTCTAACCATGAAAATGGGTGAATAAGAAGCAAATTGAGGAATCTAGATAATGTGAATAATATGGATGATTAATGACTATTGTTACGATATTGTGAATGTAATATTGACGTTTAGGAGTTGAATCACGATATGGGAAAATGTTGTACAAATAAAGGAGATGCTATCCGATTTTCTCCAGCTTTAGTCATATATGCTAGTTGTCGATTCTAATGACGGTATGCCCTTAATGAAGGTAAAAACGTGAACATCGGAGGAGTACGCGCGAGTGTAGAATAGTGCGACGGAAAGGTATGTAAGGCCAACCCTTCTTTCATAAGGCCTGGTTCCTTGGCCAAACTCTTAAATCCTCTATATGAGTACGTTGTTTTCAATTGGTTGATATTCCGAGCTCATAAGCTCACGACCCTTGATATGTACTTAGATTGTACCACGCACCTCATACGACGAGTAGGCCTATGATATAGAAGTAACGATAATGATGATGATAGTAATGATAATGATGATAATAGTGATGCTAAAGGTGCCTACGGGCTATTATACTTATATGTGTGCCTATGAAGGGCTATAATGAAACCCCGAGCTTATAACGCCGGGTAGAATATATGTATATGATTATGTATAAAGTATGTATACGATTATGAAATGCGCGCACACCTCTGCAGATGGTACGGATAACCCTGAAGCCTTGGTAGGGCCAGGTATGAGTAACCTTGAGCCTTGGTTGGCCAAGTGTGTATGAAACACCGATCCTCTAAGGTCGGGTATGCTATGTAAATGTTATGTATATGAAATGACTAAGTATATAATATGAATATGAATGTGATAAGACTACGTATACGAATACGAGCACAATTATGGTACGAGTACTATTATGGAATACGGATGATGATGTATGTATACGCGTACGTATGAGAAATGGAAAGTCCGTATGAAAGGCAAGTAAGTGCTATGACGATGATATTATTGTCCCCCCCCCCCCCCCCCCCTATGCTATTTCATATGTTTTTCATGATGCTTATTTATTGATGTTGCTCATGCTTTACATACTCAGTACATTCTTCGTACTAACGTCCTTTTGTTTGTGGACGCTGCGTCATGCCCGCAGGTGCACAGGGAGACAGACTTGATCCATAGCTGCCTATTCAGAGATTACATAGAGAGCTCCATTTCCTTCGGAGCCATATCTTTTGGGTACTCATTCTTTTGTGTATATAATTATGGGCATAGCGGGGTCCTATCCCGCTAATGTGATATGTTATACTCTTAGAGGCTCGTAGTCATGTGTATGTGGTTAGATATGTCCGGCCTTGTCGGCCTACGTCTTGTATGTCATTTTGTCGGCCTTGCCGGCCTATGTACATTTGATGTGGCATAAATGCCAATTACAATATTATGGTAATGTCGTCCAATGGGACTAGTTGACGAATGAATGAAATGTATGTCTAATTACGTGGCTCACCTAGATGTAAGCATAACAGTAAGCTAAGAGGGTGCCGAGTGGGCTAGCACCGGGTGCTCGTCGCGGCCCCCTAGTCGGGTCGTGACACTGACGTAAAGCATAAGCTATTATTCTACCCTCTTACATCAACACCGCACCCAAACCCATACGGGAGGCATCACAGTAGACAGCGAAGTCCTTACCTTCCACAGGTAATGCTAGGATCGGGGCTGTAGTCAAAAGAAGCTTGAGCTTTTGAAAGCTCTCCTCACAATCCATCCACTGGAAGGGAACATCCTTCTGAGTCAATCTGGTCATGGATGAAGTGATAGCAGCAAAACCTTTCACAAAGAGACGGTAATAGCTGGCCAAATCCACAAAACTACGGATCTCTATCACAGTAGTGGGCCTCGTCCAACCCCTCAGAGCCTCAATCTTCTGCGGATCAACCATAATCCTATCCTTAGACACAACATGGCCCAAGAATGCTACAGACTCCAACCAGAACTCAGACTCCAACCAGAACTCACACTTAGAAAACTTGGCAAACAGGCTATGTTTCTTCAACAATCCAAGAACAGAACGAAGATAGCACTCATGATCCTCTCTACTCTTGGAATACACCAAGATGCTATCAATAAATGCAATCACAAACGAATCAAAAAATAGTTTAAAGATGCCATTCATCAAGGTCATAAATGCAGCCGGGGTATTGGTAAGCCCAAAAGACATCACTAGAAACTCATACTGGCCATATCTCGTCCGAAATGCTATCTTCAGAACATCCTCTGCCCTGATCATCAACTGGTGATAACCGAAACGCAAATCAATCTGCAAAAACACCGAAGCACCCTAAAGCTGGTCAAATAGATCATCAACACGAGGCATAGGGAAATTGTTCCGAATAGTGACCTTGTTCAATTGGCGGTAATCAATACACATCCTCATTAACTCGGCAGGTGGCCATCCGAAATGGTGGGATGAAAATAGGACGAGTGCCCGGGTCCACGTCGATACAGAAATCAATGTCGCGATCAGGTGGCATACTTGGCAGATCCGACAGGAATACCTTCGTGAACTCGCTCACAATAAGGATAGACTCAAGAGGTGGAGATGCAACAATCGTAGCATGAACGTGCACTAAATACTCTAAACACCCCTTACTTACTATGTTTTTCGCCTGAAGGAAGGAAATGATCTTCTTCGGGGTGGGACTAGGAGTACCTCTCCACTCAATCCTAGTGTCATGCCCCAAAACCCACCCTAGACGTGACCGGCATCCGACGTCATAAACAACATCGGAAGAACCTAAAAGATGCAATAACAACACTTGAACCTGCCAGGTTCAACATTCACCTCGAACAGTTTATAAAATAAATACAATCAAATCATGATATATGAATTAAATCAGCGGAAGTCTTTAATATTATAAAACTTAATCAAAACGTGACGAACGCCTAATAGTTAAACAAAACTCAACAACTACACAGAAGAATGTGTAGTATGGAGCTTCTAAGATAAAAGAGTAATTGTTTGACACATCGAGGTGCAGCTCGAAAAAAAACTAGAATAGTAAATAAATATGATAAGGGGTGTCCCACGAATGAACATGTTGGATCACCAAGTCAGCAACAACAGCAAGTCCTTCCTAAGCATTTTGAGTATCAAGAACCTGCTCTTCTCTGTTAGCTAACATACCATAAAAAACAACGATGGTATGCCTGAGTACTTCATAATCAATGAGTGCCTCGAGGACAACAAGTAATATGAAAATAAAGTACAATAATACTTAAAGAAATCAGTTTTGAGGATAGTATGAAACAACGTGAAATCAATTATTCAGCTTGTGTATCTCAATAACAATTATCAAAACTGATTATAAAACCTTTTGTTAAGTTACAACTTTCAAATATGCTTTTTAAATTGATCATGATTATCAACAATAGTTCCATAAAAGGATAAGGATATCACACTTGCCAATACAGGCCCAAGAATCAATAACATAGAAGGGATGACCTTAGAGATTTCCTAAACACAGCGCACCACACCGGAATATGTAATTCTCGATGGCTATCCTTCCTCCCGAAAAGCTAGGCATAAACCGCACCCCAGGTGGAGAACCGGGCAGTGGCCACTCTTCCTCCCGAATGGCTAGGCATTACCACAGTAGGATCCATAGTGACCACCCTTCCTCTCGAGTAGCTAGGTGTTACGACCCAACCCCGTAGGCTATGACTAGTGCCCGACCTGGACACCCGTATACATACCTATCAGATATAGTCAAATTGAAACTACGAACAATATGGAACTTTACAAAAGAACTCCGAAAGTTCATAGCGTCATCATATATGTATATTCAGATAAACTGTCTCCTGAGGAGTCACAACTGATCAAATCATAAAATGATACGCAAGCCGACAAGGCTGCCACTACACATCAATATCATATCATATGCAAGCTGGCAAGGCTGCCACTATAGACGGAACTCATATCATAGCACATCGTATAGACATAGCTGAACAGAACTTATACACAACCCACACATATGTCTACAGACCTCTAAGCGTATCAACAGTGAAATATGACGGGACAGGGCCTCGTCGTACCCTTGGACCAACATATATATATATATATATATATATATATATATATATATCAGAAGGTCTGTACCAAAATCTAGGCTCCGGAACAACGGAGCTCTCCAAGACAGCTGAAACGGAATCCTAAGCTAGGGGATCACCAAATCGAACGTCTGTACCTGCGGGAATGAAACGCAGTCCCCCGAGGAAAGGGGGTCAATACGGAATATGTACTGAGTATATAAAGCATGAAATACAGTAAAAAGGATCATAACTGAAATAGGGAGTACAAGAGGCAAGGATAACATCCAGAATACCAAAACACTTGCCTTTTGAAACATAAATCATGCATGTCGATATCATATATCATACCCGGCCCATTATGGGACTCGGTGAATACAGTCATCATATGCCCTCCTGGCCGCCATAACATATCATCATATATATATATATATATATATATATATATATATATACCGTACCCGGCCCTCTAGTGAGGGACTCGGTGAACAATGCAGTGAAACTGTGCACGATAACATACCCGGCCCGGGACTCGGTGAAAGACATATTGAGGCATGCACGAGCAGAGTAGTGAGCAACCATATGCAATTTAAAACATTATCAAGACTCAAACAGAATAAGAAGAAGGGATTTACACCTGAGTATCAATAGAGACAATCATATCAAATATCCCTCGAACGTCATCATAAACAATATCAAAAGAGCCTTAGGAACCATAGACATATGTCAATATAGAATGAAACTGCTTATAGAAGTCAAGGACATCAGTTATCGTAGAGTTTCTAGGAATAGGAACTTATATATATATCGACTATTAACCAATGTATAGGAAACTGAAGAGGGAAGCTCAATCACTTAAGAGTTCTAACATCAAGAAGTGAATAAGAATCATGAATCACATTCAAGACTTATGAATAGGATTACCCCAAAGATCATATCATTCATCACTTAAATCTAAGACATGCCAAAAGAAAGAAGGGACAGCTTTACATACCTGCTAACGACTATTCGCAAACCCGTTCGCTTCGTCGCTCTTTTAGCCTATTTAATATAAAAGTAACGCTATCGTTAGTAACTACACTTTCTAGTTCGTCAATCCATAGCCCATCGCTTATAGAACTTATTCTTTAACTAATACATCCTCGTTTAGGGTTTTTCATTAGTTAAGGACATAACGGAAATCGGGCAACATTTCCCCTATATATTCGCCTAACCCGAATTTCCAATTATTCTCCTGTTAACACAGAAATACCAACAACAGAGATATACATATAAAATTCTCACAATTCGGTGCATAACAATTCTAACAACCCAACAACTTTTCTGAATCCATTTCAATCCACAATTTCCTATAACATCGATTTCATGCATTTTCTTAATTCCAATTTCGTCCAATCAAATTTTAATAACTCCATTACAACACTATTAACATGATTACACCATAAAACAAGAAAATCTTACCTTAATTTTCTCGGAGGAATTTCTACTCTTAATTGCTCCAATTTCGCAATTTCTTCTTCCTCGATTCAATATCCAATGTTGTTATCACCTCCTTGAACTTACAAACCACCTTAGAATTAATCTAACAAGAACAAAAAAAAAATTTGATGGGGCTGCCTTGGCTGAAGCTAGGCAGCCATGGCAGGATACTTTTTTCTTCACAAAAGTGAAATTTACAAATGAAATGAATGGCAAGATTAGTCATAATTTTGACTATATATACCTTGTCCATTTGTTGGACACGTACCCCCTCCCCATAGTGAATCACCAACTGATTTGTTTTATCATTCTTTTTTTTTTAAATTTTCGGGTGGGGCCCACTTTCAATAATTAAATTAATTAATTAATTTTAACTAATCATTAATTCTTATCTATAATCTAATCACAATTAATTATTCCCTAATTTCCAATAATATTTTTACACTAAATAAAATTTATAAACAATTTATGTTCTACTTAAAATTGAAAATTAAAGATTTCTATTTCGTGTCCGAAAATGATTCCGCCTCCAACTTGAGTCGATTTACTCGCGAATAATTCGACGTATAAATATACGGGGTATAAAAATAGGCCAAAACACAACACAAGGTTCATAACATAGAAGCCGAATCACAATTCATCTCAAGGTAGTCACATCATCATTAGCATTTAAGTTCATCATAAAACACCATTACCATTCCCTTAGCCATTATTGTTGATCATCTCTTATAGAGGAAAACGATTAGAATTACGTATACATGTATAGAGTATAATATAATCAAGGTTTAATGCGGGATTGTCCCCTCACGCACACCAACCACAATCAAAGCATGAATTAGGGTTTTAAAGTATGAAAAGTTCACCTTTTTATTCAATAAAAAACTTTTGAAAAGGAGACACACATCCAAAACAAGGTTTTCAAAAGAGACATACCTTAATTAAGCCTTACGTAACTCCACAATTCACTTTTACAGTGAAGAACACCCCAAACCCTAGCTTGAGTCACATTGAGAAAGATTACCTTGCAACCCTAGGTTTTTTATTCAAGGATTATGTTAAGAATCAAGGGTTTAATTGTTACGACCCAAACCGATGAGTTGTGACTCGTGTATGAGTTTTGGAGATAGAAAGTGCCTTACCCCGTGTACAAGGGCACCAGCAGATATTCCTGGCAATTTATAGAGTTAGAAGTTGAGCGAATCGAATCGACGCGATCTGAACTAAATCAGAAAAATCTGTAGACACCAGTCATCATTGACGGGTCGTCGACATAGTCGATGGACCGTCGTTGTGCAGCGTCGATAGGGTCCCGCAGCCTTGCATCTGCAGGCACAAGTTAACGGAGCAAGTCGACGGACCGCCGCCACGTCGATGGCTCGTCGACCCGCTCGTCGAACCGGACCGCTGTAGCTTTTTGGCTTCCAAGTATAAATATGTGGTTCATGACCTTATTTCATATTTTTCTCCCTTCCAAATCAGAAAAACCCTAATATTTTCTCTCCCTATATTTTTCATCATATTAGTGAAGATTTGACAAAACCCGAACCCCGTAAACACAAGCTTGTGAATAAGAAGGTTGATTCTAGGGTTTATTGAAGGTTGTGAAGCTTAGGAAGTTGGAGTTGAAGTGATTCTTTGGAACCTTAGACCCCTCAAGGTATGTAAACAATTTCTACCCTTGTATTTGAATTAATTATCAGGAGTTTTAGTGATTCTAAGTAAAGAGGGGGTATTTGTGAAAGTGGTAAGTTGATGAAGGGCAAGGTAGCGACTTGAGGATATTTTAAGAGATGATTGGGGATAAATTTGAGTGTGTATATATATATATATAAGTGTTGTTATTGTTGTTGTGGTTGATGTTGGATTGAATGGGAAGTTGAAGGTTTGTTGAGCTTACAAGGGAAATGTTGTCCATCATTCGTTAAGCTCTATATGTATTTAAAGATGGTTAGTAAGCGAGGCAAATGGTCTAATTAAGGCCTATGTTATCTTAATTGTACACTTACAAGTTCGAGAGGTAGAAGTTGGATGATTGGTATACTTCAAGGTATGTTAAGGCTATCCTTTCCTTCTTTTGGCATGATCTTATGATACGAACCAACAAGTGAGTAAGCGAGCTTCCATATTATTCTACTCTTCGAAGAACTAGGAGTACTTCAGTCTTTGATGTTCATGTACCCCGTTTATGATTGTTCCTTCTGTTCATAGGTCCATTTTTATGTATACAGTTTATTCACGCTTTACATTCAATCATATATGCATATTGGCCCGTGACCAGAAGGCGTTATATACGCAAGTATTATATGTATATGGGGTACGGGGAAATGAACAGGCGCGCATTACCATCTGATCAGCTGGTGCACCATGATGATGATATATAGATCGGGCTGCACGTATCGCAACAATGTATAGGACGATGGCCGCAAAAAGGCCGATATGAGATGATGGGATGCCATAGAGGCTTAACAGGCATTATATACGCATATACATATGTATGACCTACATTGATAGGCATGGGCATGCATATTATGCACCCACAGAGGCATTGTCAGTTATACAGATTTATGCAGATACATGTAGATACTAGTTCATACAAGTACATGCAGATAGTCATTTCAGCTTATGAGTTCAGATCGTATTCATGATTCGGATATATATACATGTGGTTCTTATGCCTTTCATGCTAAGTGCATTATCTGTACTGACTCCCCGTTGCTTAGGGGTTTGCGTTCATGCCCGTAGGTTCAGGTAGACCGACAGGTGGTCCAGCTTAGTAGGACTTCTATCCAGCAGTGGTCAGCGCGCTCCATTGATCCGGAGTTGCAGTTTATTTTGGTATGCTAGCCTTTTGAGATGTACATGCATATGGGTATGACAGGGCCCTGTCCCGTCCTTTCTATAGCTTTTATTCTAGTAGAGGTCTATAGACAGTTGTATGTATTAGTCAGATGATGTAGCCTTGTCGGCTTCTATTCTTTTGTGTACAGTATATGTAGCAGCCTAGCTGGCTTGCACTGTTCTTTCAGCATGATTATGTATATACAGATTGTTCCGCGTTTATAAGGTCGCCTACTGATGAGATCAGTTTAAGTCATGTATGGCCCCTAGATATCCAGTAAGATTCAGATATGAGTATAAGGGTGTTTGGTCGCTAGAGGTCAGACATTCGTCATGACTGATTGGTTTGGGTCATGACATTAATGCTAGGTTTGTCTACAGGCCGTGTCTAGTAAAGTATTGTTTATGGGCATGTTGTGCACCACACTTATAAATAGGAGGCTACAGGACATTCAGGATAAGGTCATTTTTTCTCTCTTAGATTGTGTGATAGAGCCATGTGTTAAGCGTTCACTTCTGATGAATTATTCAAATTTCAGTGATGCCCTGCAAGAAAGCTACAGCTGCCCAGAAAGGCTAGAGAGCGACAGATGAGGCCACTAACTGCACTCAGCAGGCTACGAGGACTCAGGATGAGATTCAGAGTGAGGAGCTGTCTGAGACATCGCATACCCCGCCTCCAGCACCTGCCCTAGTTCCTCAGCTGGATGCACCGGGTCAGGATGTGTGGGATGCTGTACGGTTGTTGACCAGATTAGTAGCCGTCCAGGCTTAGCAGCAGGGAGTTGGTGTTGACCAAGCAGACAGGGAAATTAGTTCGAGGGTTAAGGCCTTCCTTAGGTTGGGTCCTCCAGATTTTTCGGTGATAAAGGAAAATATGGACCCCCAGGATTTCATTGATGGTATGCAGAGGACCTTGAGGGTTATGCACGCGGATGAGATTGATTCAGTAGAGTTGGCTTTATATAGACTCCGAGATATTGCGATGCAGTGGTATCAGGCATGGGAGTTATCTAAGGGAGAGAATGCCCCTCCAGCTGTGTGGCGAGAGTTCTCAGATGCTTTGTTTCGCCATTATTTTCCTCCAGATGTCCGACGGGCCCGAGCAGATAAGTTCCTACGTGTGCATTTTGATTTCTTGGCTAAATACGGCCCAGCTATGGTGGCGGAGATGGAGGATAGAGTTCATCGATTTGTGGCTGGTCTAGGGAAACACTTGATAGATGAGTGTACGACTACTGCATTACAGCCAGACATGGATATCTCCCGTATACAGGTGTATGCACAGAATTTGGAGGATCGTAAATGCCAGCGGAGGATAGAGCGTGAGCGTAACCCGGGCCGTGGTAAGAGGGCTAGATCTTTTGATATGGTTGGTGAGTTCAGGGGAGGACAGAGATAGCAGCATTCCAGATCTACTTATCAGTCGGCAGGGAGTGCACCTTCGCGATTTTCAGGCCCTAGGTTTGATCGATTTTCTTTTTCCGGAGCGGGCCAGAGTTCTAGAGAATCAGGCTCTCAGTACAGACCGGAGTCAGGCCAGGAGAGGCCACCTTTGCTGTGGTATGACCAGTGTGGTAGGATACACGCTGGGCAGTGTCGATTGGGGTTGGATAGTTTCTATGCTTGTGGGAAGCCAGGCCACGGGATGAGAGAGTGCCCGACGGGGGTTGGTTCACGTATGGTTCAGCCTACAGGGTCTGTGGCTGGCTCTCCTTCTGCAGTGCGCCCTTCAGGGTAAGTTTTTCATACGCCAGTAGGACGAGGTAGAGGGAGGAGTGGAGCATCCAGCTCAAGCGGTCCTCAGAACCACGTGTATGCATTGGCTGGTATACAGGATCGCGAGAAGTCTCTTGATGTTGTTACAGGTATATTATCAGTTTCCTCCCATGATGTTTATGTTCTCATTGATCCAGGTTCCACCTTATCATATGTTACGCCCTTTGTTGCCAGCAAGTTTTGGATAGAGTTCGATTTGATTAGATCGTTTGAGGTATCTACCCCCGTTGGGGATCCGATTATAGCCAGACGAGTATACCGGGGCTGTGTCGTTATAGTTTGTAATTGTCATACCCTAGCCGACCTGATTGAGTTAGATATGATTGATTTTGATGTTATTATGGGGATGGATTGGCTGGCTTCATGTTATGCTAATTGTCACGACCCGGCTAAGGCCATGACGGGTACCCAGGTCTAACCACCGAGCACCGCTCGTACCATTACCCATCGTACGCATCAAGCGTTCATTCATTAATCTTATACTCAAATCATAGGATAACCATTTTTTTTCACTTCGAACATAATTACCTTTATATACATAAGCCCTTCGGCTATCAAAATAATATAAATACAATACGGATATCATGAGACCATGCTACCCACACATACGTATCTACGAGCCTCTACTAGAGTACTAGACATATGAACGGGACAGGACTCTGTCATGCCCAAAACATATATGTACACAAAACAGTAAATTAATGGCACCTCCGGAATAATGGAGTGCGCTCAAAGTCTGCTTATCGGCTTCTATAAATCTGGGTCGCCTGCCTGTCTACCTGTGGGCATGAACACATCGTCCAAAGAAAACGGACGGCAGTACGAATATTGTACTGTATGTAAAGGCATGAATGAAATGAACATAATGGAGAAATTATGAGACATAAGATGAAGATATAACCTGCGTAACTTTTAAGGGAGGATACTTTTCATGCCTATATCATATATAATCATAATACATGTATCATCATAGCGTATACATCATCGTATCATATATGTATCATAGTGCAGTATCTGCTCATACACATTAAACATTATCTGTATTCGGCCACGTAGTGGCTCGACAGTATCACATACATGTCCTCCGGGATTTTCATACATCTGAATACATAGTAGACAATATATAACAATATCGGGGTGACATACGGTCGAGAACCCCCGATCACATTATGGAGTGATCATATTCGTCATATCTCACCTTGAAGGAACTAACATTTTAAGGTGAGTGTACACCATGAACAACATCAAGGGATCGTAAATAAGATCATTAACTTCATAGACATCATATCTTACTTTAAAATCTCTAGGCTTAAAGTTATCCTCATTATTATTGTATTCGTGATATATTTCTCATCTTTATCTCATAAAAAGCTCTTTATCAACTTTAACTCATAGTTCTCGGAATGTAAGAAAGTCATGGAGAAGTAGGGAAAATAATATCATAGGAATCATATAAGGGTCATTAGCTTCGTAGGAATGTCATATCATGAGCTTGAGGACTTCTAGACGTAGATTCATCATCAGTATTGTCATGCTCGTAACGTATCTCTTTTCTTTACCTTGTATGAAGCTCTTTATAATTGTAGACTCATAATTTCCGATATGTAGGAAAATCATGGAAAGATAGGAGGATTCATGCCATAGGATTCATGCCTTAGAAAGAAGGGACTAGCCTTACATACCTCTTTCGTTCAACAATTCCATCGCTTGATTGTTCTCCTTCAATGCTCACGTTTCTACCTTCAAGAGAATTCGCATTAACATTAGCTAATCGATTATATGAACGTGCTTACTAAAGCTAGAGAAAATTGGGCGGCATTTCCTTTGTTTCTACTACTTTCTCCATATCATATATCAACTCCCAAACGTCAATAATAGCATTCATAATATCATCATCAATAACTTTCGTCAAATTCATCATTATCCAATCCCCACAATTTCCTCTCAAGGTCATCCATGATCATGCTCATAATACAACATTACATTCATTCTCACGTAATGTTTCTCTCATGCTCTTAACATCATTCATAATGTAATTACAATCAAAACATATCAAGAATCATGATTCATATTAATCTACTACTCACAATTGCCACTAATCACACATTTTGTAACCCATTTTCCATCTTCTTCCATAATCCAAGTCTTTCAACCCCTCAATACTTTAAACAACATGGAATGATCATAAAAATTACCTTTGATAGTGTGGGAATGAGTTTGAGTGGAAACACTTCACTTGAGCACAACCCCAGTTCCACTTCCAATGATATTTCTTGTCTTGGATGAACCCTAATGAGTTTCTTGCACTGGATCCTCTTGGATTTATGGTATGAACCTTTGATTTGTCTTGAATTTGTGTTGATGAAATAATTAGAACCCTCTATAAGTCTTGAGAGAGATGGAGAAGTGGAAAGAATGAGAAAATAAAAGTGGGAACATGTATTTATACTTGCAACTTAATCAGTCCGTCGAGCATTATACGGACCATTTATACGGTCTGTATAACATTGTACGATCCGTATAAGTGTCCGTGGTTCACCACAATGGAAGACATTCTTCCTGTTGGGTTATACGGACCCTTATACGGTCCGTATAAAATTCCACGGTCCGTGTAAGGTGGTCGTGTAACTCATAGCTTTTCCGGAGTTGTCCTCATCGTTTCGTTTGATCTCCAATCCTTACACAACCTTCTTAACACTTGTTTAACACTTCATTACCAATCTAAGGATTGTTATAACTCTTGCTTAGGACATCATTAAGTCAAAATTAGCTCGATACTCATAAATCTTGCCCGACACACAACCTATGCCTTGCTTTCCTTAACAACTTTCGTCTCCTACCTCAAATGTCTTTGAAATCTGAGTTAGAATCATCAAATGTTATTTCTTACCTATCAAAACATTGTATACCTCGTGCCCTCCGCTAGTCCATTCACTGTGCATGAACGGAAATTTTTTCGAGGTGTAACACTAATGTTGATTGCAGAACAAAGATAGTTCGATTTTAGTTTCCCGATGAGCCAGTTCTTGAGTGGAAGGGTAATGCCGTTTCACCAAAGGGTAGGTTTATTTCCTGCCTTAAGGTAGAGAAGATGATTAGGAAAAGGTATATTTTCACCTGGTTCGAGTTCAAGATGTGCAAGCAGAGTCACTGACTCTTCAGTCTGTTTCTGTGGTTAATGAGTTTTTAGAAGTGTTTCAAGATGAGCTTCCAGGAATTCCCCCAGAGAGAGAGATTGATTTTATTATAGATCTATTGCCAAACACTCAACCAATATCTATTTCTCCTTATAGGATGGCACCTGCGGAGTTGAAAGAATTAAAGGAGCAGTTTAGAGATTTGCTTAAGAAGGGATTTATCAGGCCCAACACCTCACCGTGGGGAGAACCGGTATTATTTTTAAGAAAGAAGGATTGCTCTTTGCGAATGTGTATTGATTATAGGCAATTGAATAAAGTGACTGTAAAGAATAGGTATCCGCTCCCAAAGATTGATGATTTATTTGATCAGTTGTAAGGAGCCAAATACTTCTTGAAGATAGGCTTGAGGTTAGGATACCATTAGGTTAGTGTGAAGGAAGAGGACATTCCGAAGACGGCATTCCGGACTAGATATTGTCACTATAAGTTCTGTGTTATATCGTTCGGGCTAACTAATGCCCCAGCCGTATTCATGGATTTGATTAATCGTGTATTCAGAACCTTCCTAGATTTGTTCGTGATTGTGTTTATAGATGATGTTTTGGTTTATTCGCCATCAGAGGGTGAACATGCAGAGCATCTACAAATAGTGCTTGAAGTTCTCTGAAAAAGAGAGCTATATGCCAAGTTCTCCAAGTGTGAGTTCTGGTTGAACTCTGTGGCTTTTCTGGGTCACATTATTTCAGAGGAAGGCGTTAGAGTGGATGCCCAAAAGATTGAGGCTGTGAAGAATTGTCCAAGGCCCACGACACCAATGGAGATATGTAGTTTCTTAGGCCTGGCAGGTTATTATAGAATGTTTGTAGAAGGATTTTCCTCTCTTTCAACCCCATTGACTAAGTTGACTCAGAAATCAGCTAAGTTCCAATGGACAGATGCTTGTGAGTCTAGTTTTTAGATGTTGAAGGATAAGTTGACTTCGGCATCTATTTTGACTCTTCCAGAGGATGTTGAAGGATAAGTTGACTTCGGCATCTATGTGGTATATTGTGATGCTTCAGGTATTGGATTGGGCTGTGTGTTGATGCAACACGGTAAGGTTGTCGCTTATGCTTCTAAACAGCTGAAGAAGCACAAGAATAATTATACAACCTATGATTTGGAGCTAGCGGCAGTGATTCATGCTTTGAAAATATGGAGGCACTACTTATACGGTGTCCACGTTGATATCTATACTGATCATAAGAGTCTCCAGTACATCTTTAAGTAGAAGGACTTGAATTTACGCCAGAGACGATGGCTAGAGTTGCTGAATGACTATGATGTGGATACTCTGTACAATCCCGGGATGTAGTAGCCAATGCCATCAGTCGTAAATCCATGGGTAGCTTGTCATGCATGCCACCAAAGAAAAGAGAAATGGTCCGTGAAATTCATCGATTAGCTAGCCTTGGAGTTCGATTGATAGATTCACGAGATGCAGGAGTTACTGTTAAAGACATAGTGGCGTCATCTTTGGTAGTAGAAATAAAAGGACGTCAGTACGAAGACCCTGCCTTGGTTCATTATCGAGATACAACACCTCAGAAAGAAAAGACACCCTTTGTGATTGTAGGAGATGAAGTACTCAGATATCGAGGTAGATTATGTGTACCTAACATTATAGGACTTCGTCAGCAGGTTATGGGGGAGGCACATCACTCTTGCTATTCTATTCATCCAGGCTCAACAAAGATGTACCATGATCTCAAGGAAGTATATTGGTGGGATGGTATGAAAAGATATATAGCAGAATTTGTTACTCAGTGTCCAAATTGTCAACAGGTCAAAATAGAACACTAGAAGCCCGTAGGTCTATTGCAGGCTATGGAGATTCCGACATGGAAGTGGGAATTAATCAATATGGATTTTATTGCAGGTTTGCCCCGTACCCAGCGGAAGTATGATTCCATATGGGTTGTAGTTGATAGGCTCACAAAGTCAACCCACTTTCTGCCTGTAAGAACTACTTATGTAGCCGAAGATTATGCGAAGCTTTACCTCGAAGGTGTTCCCGCGACCATTATCTCAGACAGGGGAACACAGTTCACAGCTAATTTCTCGAAGTCTTTTCAGAATGGATTGGGGACTCAGGTGAGTCTTAGTAATGTGTTTCATCCGCAGACAGATAAACAGGCGGAGCGTACTATACAAACACTTGCGGATATGTTGAGAGCTTGTGTGATTGACTCCCAAGGTAGCTGGGATGATCATTTTCCTATTATTGAGTTTGCATATAACAACAGTTATCATTCCAGTATTCAGATGGCTCCGTATAAGGCCTTATATGGGCGGAGATGTAGATCGCCCATAGGATGGTTTGATGTCAGGGAGAATCAGTTAGTAGGCCCAAACTTAATTCAGCAAGCAGTTGATAAGGTGAAAATGATCCGAGAAAGATTGCTAACAGCTTGGAGTCGACCAGTGGATGATATCCAGGTGACCGAGCAGTTATCATATGAAGAAGTTCCAGTGGCTATATTGGACAGGCAGGTCCGTCGATTGCGAACCGAGGATATAGCCTCCATTAAAGTCTTATGGAGGAATCAGAATGTTGAGAAAGTGACTTGGGAAGCGCAAGAAGCGATGAAGATTAAGTACCCGCATTTGTTCCCAGCAGTACATGAGGTGCAGTCTGAGGCACCATCTCCCCCAGGTATTATTTCATTTCAGTTATCATGATTGGTCGTGTGAGGCCCTAGTATTATATGTTATAGTATGTGGCCCTGTGTGGCATTATTTTGGGTTGTTGTGTGCAGGACAGATTGGTATAAGTACAAGGGAAACTCTGTCAAAAATTTTATAACCCAGGATTGTTCAAACATTCGAGGACGAATGTTCTTAAGGAGGGAAGAATGTTACACCCCTCGTTTTCATAGTAGTAGAACCTATGGTTTCCTAGTCGGGTATGCCCTTGAGATTGAGACTCGTGTTTGAGTTTTGGAGTTAAAAAGTTCCTTACCCCGTGTACAATGGTACCAGCAAATATTCCTAGTAATTTATAGAGTTAGAAGTTGAACGAATCGAATCGATGCGATCTGAACTGAATCAGAAAAATCTGCAGACACTAGTCATCGTCGACGGGTCATCGACATGGTCGACGGACCATCGATGTGCGTCATCGATAGGGTCCCGCATCTTTGCATCTGCAGGCAAAGGTTGACGGAGCAAGTCAACGAACCGTCACCACGTCGATGGGTCGTCGACCCGCTCGTCGAACCGGACCGCTGTAGCGTTTTGGCTTCCAAGTATAAATATGTGGTTCATGACCTTATTTCATATTTTTCTCCCTTCCATATCAGAAAAACCCTAATATTTTCTCTCCCAATAATTTTCATCATATTAGTGAAGATTTAACAAGACTCGAACCCCGTAAACCCAAGCTTGTGAATAAGAAGGTTGTTTCTAGGGTTTCTTCAAGGTTGTGAAGCTTAGAAAGTTGGAGTTGAAGTGATTCTTTGGAACCTTAGACCCCTCAAGGTATGTAAACGATTTCTACCCTTGTATTTGAATTAATTATCAAGAGTTTTAGTGATTCTAAGTAAAGAGGGGGTATTTGTGGAAGTGGTAAGTTGATGAAGGGCAAGGTAGCGACTTGAGGCTATTTTAAGAGATGATTGGGGATACATTTGAGTGTGTGTGTATATATATATATATATATATAAGTGTTGTTATTGTTGTTGTGGTTGCTGTTGGATTGAATGGGAAGTTGAAGGTTTGTTGAGCTTACAAGGGAAATGTTGTCCATCATTCGTTAAGATCTATATGTATTTAAAGATGGTTAGTAAGCGAGGCAAATAGTCTAATTAAGGCATATGTTATCTTAATTGTACACTTACAAGTTCGAGAGGTAGAAGTTGGACGTTTGGGTATACTTCAAGGTATGTTAAGGCTATCCTTTCCTTCTTTTGGCATGATCTTATGATATGAACCAACAAGTGAGTAAACGAGCTTGCATATTACTCTACTCTTAGAAGCACTAGTATTACTTCAGTCTTTGATGTTCATGTACCCCGTTTATGATTGTTCCTTCTGTTCATGGGTCCAATTTTATGTATACAGTTTATTCACGCATTACATTCATTCATATATGCATATTGACCCATGACCAGAAGGCGTTATATACGAAAGTATTATATGTATATGGGGTACGAGGAAATGAACAGGAGCTATAAAAGAATTACCACCTGATCAGTTGGTGCACCATGATGATGATATAAGGATCGGGTTGCACGTACCGCAACAATATATATGATGATGGCCGCAGAGAAGCCGATATTAGATGATGGGATGCCATAGAGGCTTAACATGCGTTACATACGCATATACATATGTATGACCTACATTGATAGGCATGAGCATGCAGATTATGCGCCCACAGAGGCATTGTAAGTTATATAGATTTATGCAGATACATGCAGATACTAGTTCATACAAGTACATGCAGATAGTCATTTCAGCTTATGAGTTCAGATCTTATTCATGATTCTTATATATATACATGTTGTTCTTATGCCTTTCATGCTCAGTACATTATCCGTACTGACTCCCCGTTGCTCAGGGGGCTGTGTTCATGCTCGCAGGTTCAGGTAGACCGACAGGTGGTCCAGCTTAGTAGGACTTCTATCCAGTAGTGGTCAGTGCGCTCCATTGATCCGGAGATGCAGTCTATTTTGGTATGCTAGCCTTTAGAGATGTAAATGCATATGGGTATGACGGGGACCTGTCTCGTCCTTTCTACAACTTTTATTCCAGTAGACATCTGTAGACAGTTGTATGTATTATTCAGATGATGTAGCCTTGTCAGCTTCTATTCTTTTGTGTACAGTATATGTAGCAGCCTAGCTAGCTTGCACTGTTCTTTCACCATGATTATGTATATACAGATTGTTCCGCGTTTATAAGGTCGCCTACTTATGAGATCAGTTTAAGTCATGTATGGCCCCTAGATGTCCAGTAAGATTTAGATATAAGTACATGGGTGTTTGGTCGCTAGAGGTCAGACATTCGTCACGACTCGTCAGGTTGGGTCATGACATTAATGCTAGGATTGATTAATAATGTTAAAGATGTTCCTACCTTAATATTTGAAGACTTAGAGGAAAGATATTCGTCCTTAGGGTTTATGAGAATGTGAATAAATGATAAAAATTAACTGAACCCCGCTTTATATACACACTGCTGGAGGCGGGTGAATTACGCCCAAAAATACGAACCGTATTTTAAAATACGGGCCGAATTATTTGGCTGTATTTTACGTTAACAAAATAGTGGACCACATCGGGAGGCGAGTGAAATACGCCCAAGAAATACGGGCCGTATTATTTGGCCATATTTTTCTTTAACAAAACAGTGAAGTCCAGATTCTCCAAGACGCTTTCACACTTAACCCGAATTTACAGAGTGTTACATTATCCCCCCCTTAAGAATCATTCGTCCTCAAATGAGAATCGTACTCTAACAAGAATTCACTAAACCACAAGTTGTTTCAAACAAACGCAAACGATTCGCATAAGAATAGGTAGAAACTTGAACTCATACCTGCAATAGGGAACAATTGAGGATATCTTTTCTTCATGTCCTTCTCTGTTTCCCAAGTTGCTTCCTAGGTATCATGGTTTCGCCACAGGACTTTAACTGAAGCTACATCTTTTGTTCTCAACCTTCTAACTTGACGATCTAGAATCTGAACTGATTTTTCGTCATAAGATAACCCTTCATTAGTTTCAATCTCTTCATGGTTCAACACATGGGAAGGATCAGGTTTGTACAACCTCAACATCAAAATGTGAAACACAGGATGCACCATAGCCATATCAGATTGTAACTTCAACTTATAAGACACCGTCCCAATTTTCCTAACAATCTCATAAGGACCTATAGCGAGGACTAAGCTTGTCCTTTCTGCCAAAACGCATTACCCCCTTCATAGGTGACACTTTCAAGAAAACCTTGTCATCAACATCAAATTCCAATTCTCTATGCCTTATGTCTGTATAAGACTTTTGTCTACTCTGAGCGGTCTTCAGTCGTTGCAAAATAAGATTTACCTTTTCAATCGCCTCATGAACTGAATCAGGACCCAATAATTTTACTTCGGTGGGTTCAAACCACCCAATTGGAGATATACAATGCCTCCCATAAAAAGCCTCAAAAAGAGTCATCTGAATACTTGCCTGATAACTATTGTTGTAAACGAATTCCACCAGAGGTAGGTGTTCATCCAAACTTCCTCCAAAATCAATTGCACAAGTACGCAACATATCCTCGAAAGTTCGAATAGTCCTCTCTGCTTGCCCATCGGTTTGAGGATGAAAAGCGGTACTCAAATTCACTCTAGTACCCAAACCTTCCCGAAAGGATTTCCAAAAGTGAGCAATAAATTGCGTACCTTTGTCAGATATAATCGATGTCGGAACACCATGCAACCTAACAATCTCCTTCAGATATAGCTTAGCATAATGAGCTGCAGTGTCAATTGTCTTCACCGGAATGAAGTGAGCAGACTTAGTGAGTCTATCCACAATTACCCATATCGAATCAAACTTAGCTTTAGCACGGGGTAAACCCACGACAAAATCCATGTTAATCGCTTCCCACTTCCATTGAGGAATCTCAATGTTCTGAGCCAAACCACCAGGTATTTGATGTTCAGCCTTCACCTGTTGATAATTCATACCCTTAGCCACAAAGTTAGAAATATCGACTTTCATGCTTCTCCACCAATAATGCTGCTTCAAGTCTTTATACATTTTGGTGGATCTCGGATGAACTTGTTGAAGACCATCAACATCAGGAACACACAATCGTCCTTGCAACCACAGAACACTATCGCCCGTCCCAACAGTAAATAAAGTGTACTCACCCCTTTCCACTCCATCTCTCAGCTTTTCCAAAAGTTCATCATCATATTGCTTGGATTTAATCCTTTCCACAATGTCAGACCGTGATGGCGTGATTCCCACTAACTCCCTATCTTCAATTTCATCAAGTCTGACCCCAAGACTAGCAAGTCTTTGAATTTCCTTCCATATGGATATGTCATGAACGCGCAAATAAGCCAACATGCCCATAGATTTTCTACTTAAAGCATCAGCAACCACATTAGCCTTACCAAGATGTTACAAAATATTCAAGTCATAATCTTTTAACAACTCCAACCACCTCCTCTGTCTGAGATTCAACTCTCGCTGTTTAAATATGTATTACAAGATTTTATGGTCAGTAAAAACATCGCAATGCTCACCATACACATAATGAAGCCAAATTTTCAAGGCAAATTCCACAGCAGCCAACTCCAAGTCATCAGTCCGATAATTCTTCTCATACTTTTTCAACTGTCGTGGTGCATAAGAAATCACCTTACCGTTATGCATCAATACGCAACCCAAACCAATTCTAGAAGTATCACAATACACCACATATCCACCATACCCAGAAGGTAAAGTCAAAATAGGAGCCGAAGTCAACCTTATCATAAGCTCTTAGAAACTCTTTTCACAAGCTTCGGACCACTGAATCTTAGCAGTCTTATGTGTTAATTTAGTCAATGGAGAGTCTATAGATGAAAAACCTTCCACAAACTTTCTGTAATAATTTGCCAACCCCAAGAAACTACGAATATCAATCACACTAGTTGGTCTAGGCCAATCCTTAACCGCTGAAATTTTCTGAGGATCTACTTTAATACCATCACCAGTCACCACATGGCCCAAGAAAGCCACAGAATCAAGCCAGAATTCACACTTTGAGAATTTCACATAAAGCTTGTTCTCCTCAAGTTTTGTCAAAGTTATTCTCAAATGATTAGCATAATCCTCACGACTTTTAGAATACACCAAAATATCATCAATAAACAAAATAATGAAGCGGTCCAAATAAAGCTTAAACACACGATTCATCAAATCCATGAATGCAGCAGGCGCATCAGTCAACCCAAAGGACATCACTAGAGACTCAAAGTGCCTATAACGAGTACGGAAAGCAATTTTCGCGATATCCTTCTCCTTTATTTTCAATTGGTGATACCCAGACCTCAAGTTAATCATTGAAAAGAACTTAGCACCCTGAAGTTGGTCAAACAAATCATCTATCCTAAGAAAAAGATACTTATTCTTAATGGTCACTTTATTAAGCCAACGGTAATCAACACACATTCTAAGGGAACCATCTTTCTTCCTAACAAACAATACTGAAGCACCTCAAGGTGAGGAGCTTCGTCGGATGAAACCCTTATCCAACAAGTCCTTTAACTGATTCTTTAATTCCCTTAGCTCTGCTGGAGCCATATGATAAGGTGGAATAGAAATAGGCTGGGTGTCAGGAATAACATCAATCCCAAAATCAATAACTCTATCAGGAGGATGTTACACCTTGGAAAATTCCCCGTACATGTACAGTGAATAGGTTGGATGAAGGTCATAAGGTATGCCATGTTTGATGAGTAAGAAATAGTATTTGATGACCCTAAAACGAGAATTCAAAAGCATACGAGGTAAGGAAAGGAAGTTGTTAAGGAAAGCGAGTCACATAGTGTGTATCGGATAAGAATAACGAGCAATGATTATGTGATGGTATAATGATGTCTTAGAGACAATTAATAACGTCCCTTAGGTTGGTATTAAAGTGTTAAACAAGTGCAGAGAAGGTTCCATAAGGATCGGAGATCAAACGAGTCGACGAGAATGAAAACGGAACCACTGGGCATTATACGGTCCAACCTACGGACCGTATAAATTGTACCAGCCGTATATGGGACCGTATAATTGGCCAAGGAGGCCACCAGCCACTGGACCAAATATACGGCCACACATACGGTTCGTATAAATAGTACGGACCATATGTTGGTCCGTATAAAGTTGGTCGGCCAGCTTTTAAATTCATATAAGGGACCATTTTTTCATTCCATCTTATTTCATTTCTCATCTCTCCAACTCAAGAAAGCTATAGAACCCTCCAAAAACTTCAACCATAAGAATACCAAGGAAATCAATGATCAACAACATTAAACCCATGAAACAAAGTGTGTGAAACTCAAGTGAAGTTCATCCAAACTAAGAAATCCCAAAAGAGGTGAAGTAGGGCTTTGGTGCAAAAGGAAGGATTCCACTATAGGTTTGTTCCATCACCATACAAGGTAAGTTTCATGAATTTATGATGTTTTTTAAGGTATTGGAGAGCTAAGATGCTCGAATTGTAGAAAAGCATAGAAGATCGGTCTCAAATGAGAGAATAGTGTCACAATTGAATGGTAGTTGAGTGGAATCATGAATGTTGATATGCTATGATTATGAATATGTTGTAAATGATGTTAAGGCCATGAAATAAGTATTATATGTGAGAAAACGCGATAAAAAACTATAACCACTAAATGTGGAGAAATTGGAGAGAAATGGTGGATTTTGCTTAAAGTATATAAATGATGATTGTTGATTGCAATATTGTGAGTGTTGTTGTAAATGTTGGGAGTTGAAATGAAATATGGGAAAAGTAGTAGAAACAAAGGAAGTGCTGCCCAATTTTCCCTAGAAATAGCGACATGTTTTTATAGTCGATTAACTAATGTTAATTCGGATTCTCTCATGAAGGTAGCGACGTGATATCGAAGGAGAACAAGTGAACGATAGATTAGCTAAACGAAAAAGGTATGTGAGGCTAGTCCTTTTGTCACGACCCAACTAGGGGCCGCGACGAGTACCCAGGGCTAACCGCCGAGCACCGCTCGCTCTATTACCCTCCTTACTCGATTAATGCCTTATTATCACATTTATGCTTAAAACATGGAAAAAGATCATAACTTATATGGAAACATAAATACTTGTGTATATAGAAAAGTTTGGTACATCAAAATAATGAGTGCACGTATACATGAAAAATGTAAGACCATGCTACCCACACTACGTATCTACGAGCCTCTACTGACATACTATACAATGGACGGAACAAGACTCCGTCATGCCCAGAATATATATATACATATGTACCAAAAGAGAAATCACAAGCACCTCCAAACAATGGAGTGCTCTCAACAGCTGACAACTCCTAAGTATCTGGATCAAGCTCGCCTCCCTGTCTACCTGTGGGCATGAACACAACGTCCAAAGAAGGGACGTCAGTACGAATATTGTACTGAGTATGAGAGGCATGAACAGTGAAGAAAGGCATCAATAATATAATGAGCGCATCAATATAAAGCATATGGATCTGACTGATAGTCATAAATGGAATAATGCATGTTGTCTTACTCATACTTATCATCGTAACATGTATGCATCATATGCAAGCTGCCCGCCCATGTCGGAACGGTGTGATAATCAATAATATAAGCTCGCGTCCAGGCCTCCCGCGTCCGGGGTACCATCTCATGCCGCCCACTAGTGGCGTCTGCCCACGCCCAAAGGTCGTGGTGTATCCGTATCGCCGCCCGCCGAAGCGGTGTCTGCCCGGCCAACTAGGCTCGGTATGCAATGCTCATGCCATGCTTATCATAAAATAGTCATAATAATGTAATTATTGTAAAATATTTACCTTATCATAACACATGCATAAGGTTTGAGAACAACTTTACTCTATCGGGGTGACGTAAGGTCGTGACCCCCCGATTACTTTATGGAGCAATTACGGACATTCTGCCTCACCTTGAAAGGACTAGTACATAAGGTGAGTGTAGGCAAGGACTAACATCATCATATTGTATAACTTATCTCATATAGACATTTAACTTTTTGGAATGTAGGAGCTCATGGAAAGATGGTAATTCGGACTATAAGATTCATGCCATTGGACAGAAAGGACTAGCCTCACATACCTTGTCATTTAACTAAGTTGTTGTCCACTTATTCTCCTTCGATACTGTCACACCCCGACATTTCGAGGGTGTGATGGGCACCCGACCCTTACGTAGGGCCGAGCGAACCCTCGGACTCCTGCTACACAGAAAATCACATCGAACTTTCTAAATCGGATAGGGTAAAATGTATAGTAAATTTGTTTTTTCAGAAATATTCTTTTAAATCAAACAAATACATATAATCATACAGAATCCATTACGTAACTCAGACCTACATATTGGCTGATGGAGCCGCTTACATACGCACAACCGATACTCACGACACTGTCTGCAAAGTCTCTAACATAATCCAGAACCATAACATACGGACTCTGACTCGGCAGCACTCCAGAAGCAAATGGAGTTTGCTGACCCCGCTAGATCATCTTCTGTAATAACTTTAGCTCATCTGGGAGTACCTGCGCGGCATGAAACGCAGCCCCCGAAGAACAGGGGGTCAGTACGAAAATGTACCGAGTATGTAAAGCAAAAATATCACAAGTATAATCATAGCCCGGACCAGAAGCACAGAAACATATACAGGCATAATCGAATCCAAATCCAAGACAAACATACCGAGTTTAGCTGACAGAATCATCGCACAGAGCTGGGGCACAGATGTAACTGATACCATCATAATCAGACGAACAGGCAGAATCAGATTCCCGACGGATAGACAGAATCACATTTCAGATGGACAGACAGAATCAGATTCCAGGCGGATAGATAGAATCATAATCCAGAGTTATATAGAGTCATATGCCATATCAGAATGCCGTAGCGTATCGGATCAGATGTTGCCACCTGTGAATCATATGATGTTTACAAAGAGTGTGCCACCTCGAGCTCAGCCCAGTACAGTGGTCACACCATACACAAACATATCGTATCAAATCATATCATGTCATATCAGAATACGCATCTACAAGGGGTATACCACCTCGAGCTCGGCCCAGTACACGGGTCACGGACCAGTCTCGGGAGCTCGAGCTCCGCCCAGTACACTCCCAACGCGTCTGCCTGGTATCAAATCACACAGCGCAGATACTATCCGCTTTGGGGATCGAGCTCAGCCCAGACCACCCCTCACGGTTTTATTTCAGAACTCCATAGGCAATATAGGGAAATAGTGCACGACGGCATAGCTTGGTCCGGCTCAGTGAATAGACATGGTAGGGCTTGGACGAACGGAGTAGTGAGAGACCAGATGCACATATTTTCAGACTCGATAGATACAAACACTTATTGACATTGGAGGATTATAGATGTAATTCGGAACGATCAAAATTGATACGTGATATTTACGGATACGTTTACCACAGAATCGTTACGAACATTTCAAAACAGATTTCGATTGACGGATCAGTCCAAGGAATCAGATAGTAGTCATAAGGCACATACATAACTCTTTGGATGGCACGATGGAATGTTTCAACACAAAACGTCTAGAGTCATTTCACATGTCCAAGCATTTTTATAAGACTGGTGAGAGTGATTGAACATATTATCGGAATATTCGTAACGGATTACTCGATCAAAACATTCATATCTGAATACTAATGTCAAAATATCTCTAACGGAGTACTTGTATCGGAACACCTATGCTCGGATACTCATGTCAATAAAAGGGCATGCAGTCGAATTGTCATAGTGCGCACGATCAATAACCTGGCCCGGAGGACCGGTGAACGATATCATAATAATGGGCACGAGCGGCGTCATGAACGGCTAACGCAATTTATGGATCGGAATAGCTATAGGGCCCAATATAGTCATATGTTGGCCCGTTAATCCAACTAGTCCGAACAATGGTCAATACGGGGTTTATTTCACAAAGGCTCTTCCAAAACTATGTTTATAGTTCAAAATGTAAGTTAGAATGTCGAAATACTTTTGTAAGCTTGATAAAATCATAGGTTGACCCAATAGTCAAAATAATTCGGATAATTAATCAAACGGGGTTCATTTCATAAAAATATTTCCAAAATGGTCGTTGTGGTTCAAAATATAGTTTAAGATATCGTGGCAACCAAAACATTATTTTACGATAGTCAAATTCATAAACGAAAGTCCTTTACCGGCGTTATGCCAAAGTGAACCTTATAGGGCAAACAAAAGGGTTTCGGACTTAGCGGGCCCACCTCGGGTCAAGTCGAGGTGGCGGATATGATTTACGGACATTTGGGGTCTATGAGATCATACATGGAGGTTTCGATACAATTCGATCACATTTATACAAGTTTCGGACATTAGATCACTTTTCGACACAAATGAGAGTTTCATGCTTCAATTGAATTGAATGAATAGTACCTAATTTCCAAGAGCCGGATTGCTCCCGGGGCTCCGATATCGACCTAGCATACTAAGACATGCCAAAGGAAGGAATAGGGTAGCCTTATATACCTTTCTTACTTCGTACGCTCGTTCAAACTCGATTCCCGTTTCGTCCAAAATCTGCAATTGGTCATTGTTACCAATTAGAATTTCCCAGACTTAAGAATGCACTTAACTTCATTTTGTCTACCGAAATTTCGGCAGCATCTCCCCTATAAATATAGCACCCCCGAGAATCATCTCGGCTAACAACAACCCAACAACATCAACAATGTCCACAATCACCACAATATAGCACAATATAAGGCAACTAGTTCTATTTTCTGACATAATGCAATAACGTTCATTTCGACTTCACATTTCCAAACTAATCTCAAATTTTCATATTCATCATTAATCAAGGTCATCACCATATGGTTTAAAAGCATTTCATATCGTTTTCACAAAATATTCACACAATATACAAAATATACAATTTTCCACCAAAACCATATTTCATTCAAAACTCCTAATCTTTGGCATACATATTCATAACATGTTTCCATCTTCTAAATCCACCAATGATCATCATAATTGTATCCTGAACAACTCCATTTTCATAATGTCATAAAATCATCATAAAACGACATAAACTTCTACTTTCCATTTCAATGCAAACTTATATCATTTCATCTTCATTTACATTGCAAGCATCACATTAACACAATTAACATATTAAACAAAGTGATTCATTTCCATTCCAATTTCAACATCACACGGCCACACTCCATTTTTCCCAACTTCCATCAAATTCATTCAACTTTCATTCTCAATATACATTCCATCCTACACACAACTAGAATGCAACATAAAATTCAACTAATCACACCTATACAATTACACACACACACGGCCACATTTTATATTCCATACCCACTTTGCAAACTTCCATTTTTCCACACTTTCTACTCATTTCCATATACTACAACACAAACAAACCTTTATAACATAATAATATGGAATGAATTCTTACCTTTTCTCTTCAACTTCTTCACTCAAATATGTTGTCCCATTGAAGAAACTAGTGCCCTTTCTTCCCAAATAATTGCACCATGTTGTAGAGGGACCTTGAATTAGTATAAATACCACAAGAAAAATATTTTTAGAACAAGATTTCCCATGGCTATTTTTCCATAGCCATGGCCGAAAGCTCCTTTCCCTTGCCCTTCATCTTTTGTTTTGTCCTCTCTTTGTTGTTTCTTGAAAATTCTAATGGATAGTGACCCTTATATAATTTTTGCACATGGAAAATTATTAAAATCATGGGTTGGGCCATAGCTTTGGCCGGCCACCCCATTTCTTTTGGGCCTAATTTTATCCCTTATTTTGTGAGCCCAATTCCAAAGAAATCTTATTTTTTATAATTCCCAAAACTAATTTCTGAAGTTCCAATTTTGCCCTTGGCCTTCCTCCGTATTCCCACACCAATATTTTTCATGAACAACACTCACCTATGTGAATTCATATCAACATATGGCCTCATTCCTTGCAAATCAAAATCATTTCGAATTTTCCCGAACATGCGAAAGTACGGGATATAACATCCTCCCCCCCTTTAAAACATTCGTACTCGAATGTTAAATTAGCCTTACCGGCCTTACAAACGTCTCAGGGGAGGTCCAACACTCCACATCTTTCACTTCTTGTCACACTCCTCGGTTCCTTACAACGTTATCACAATCCTACGTCATATCTAACAGATTCATAACTAGGGTCGGGCACATAGGAGCATACCGGCCAAATTCATAGTCGGAGTCAAATGTATGAGACTGTAGCAGACAGGTTCGTAGTCAAAGTCAGACGTATGGGAGTATGTCGGACAGATCCGTGATCCGAGTCAGACGTGCAAAAATTTATCAGACTGGTTCGTAACCAGAGTCAATCGTGCAGAAGCATATCAGATAAGAACGTAATTAGATTTGAAGGTACGGAGGCATAATAAACAGAGCCTCATCGAAATCAGAGGCGCGAAAGTACAACAGACAGAGTTTTGATTAGAATCAGACCACTTCCACTGAGGCTTCCGTGGTTTACGAAAATTTACTTGTCGAAACTTCATTACTCACCCTGATCATCATACCACGAATTATTTCATCAAAACCTGTTCACTCATTCGTAACTCGTTTGTCAAATTGTCCCACAAATAGTTTTATGTGTCGTTTGTTGGCTCTCTCAAAGATCCTGCCTATTCATATTTTTTTTGTCCTTCATCTTTCCTGATACCCATACTCATTTTGCCTTCCAGACATCGTCACACACTAGACTAACTTGTAATGTAAGCAAGGTTTGTCTATTCCCGTACAACATTCCTTATCGTAATCGCGATTCCTTTGGTCTCGCTTGTTTAAGTCAATTTTCAGACCTCACACACTTTTCCCTCGTTTCGTATAATCATACTTCATCCTCTTCCGGAGGTTCGGCTCGGTCATATTTCCTACCTTCCGCTTCCTCCTAATGTTTGACCTTTTTGCTTTTGCTTCACTTACTCTCTTTCCTTCCCAATATCATTATCCTGGAACCTTCCAAACTTAATAGATAGGGGGAATGACAACAGCCTACCCTATAACATACGTACCATTTACCTTTGTTATTGTTACTTGGGGCTCGGTATTCTTATTCAATTGGTGCCTCTCGCATTCTAGCACCGGTCGCGGGGACACACGTATTCACTAATAAAATCACAGATAGGGCATCATGCGCATTCATATGTACATGCATAATCATTTTCAACTAGACCACACTTTACCCCCAAACATCATTCAAACCTATTCAAATTCCAAAACTGTAGCGTTCTTTCTGTTTCCTTTCTAATCTAACTGATTGCGCATTGTGTGGCCTTTTTATGATCTCCAACCATCTCGTATATTCTAGTCTCACTCGGGCCATTCTAGCTTTCCATTGTTATCTTACATCAGAATACATAAAATTTTGGCATACTTCCCAGGGGGTCACCCATCCTGAAATTGCTCCCACCTGAGCACGCTTAACTTCGAAACTGTGGTGAAATCCTGTGCCTTTAAGCAGATATAATCGCACCCGCTTTCTCATAAGGCCCTTATTACATGATTTGGGGCTAGTCGAGGTCTTACAGATTTCGAAACACTTTTCGTCACACGCCCTTCCTTTTACAATTACCGTTTTGCCCTTTTTATGACCCGTATCACCTTTACCATTTCTTATTATTCGAAATCCGTACGCAACAGATACCAACAGTACTTTACAGAACATACGATTATATATCACATCCCAGCCGCTCAGAACTTCTGGTTTCGGGTAACAGAACGAATATTTCCAGACTTTCCCTACTGGCTTTTCCATATCGTTATTTGCCTCTTACCGTCGTAGGTGGGGCTTACAGATAGAATCCCATTTTCCTATAACTTGGCTCTATCGCACGATCTGAGACAGAAAGAAGGTCAACAATCCCTAAATGCCCCGTAGCCTCCTGTTTATAAGTGTGGCGCGCTACACACCCATAAACAAGACTCTACCGGACACGACTTTGCAGACAACCCCTAAGACAAACCTGCTCTGATACCACTCTGTCACACCCCGACATTTCGAGGGTGTGATGGGCACCCGACCCTTTCTTAGGGCCGAGCGAACCCTCGGACTCTTGCTACACAGAAAATCACATCGAACTTTCTAAATCGGATAGGGTAAAATGTATAGTAATTTTTTTTTCCAGAAATATTCTTTTAAATCAAACAAATACATATAATCATACAGAATCCATTACGTAACTCAGACCTACATATTGGCTGATGGAGCCGCTTACATACGCACAACCAATACTCACGACACTGTCTGCAAAGTCTCTAACATAATCCAGAACCATAACATACGGACTCTGACTCGGCAGCACTCCAGAAGCAAATGGAGTTTGCTGACCCCGCTGGATCATCTTCTGTAATAACTTTAGCTCATCTGGGAGTACCTGCGAGGCATGAAACGCAGCCCCCGAAGAACAGGGGGTCAGTACGAAAATGTACCGAGTATGTAAAGCAAAAATATCACAAGTATAATCATAGCCCGGACCAGAAGCACAGAAATATATATAGGCATAATCGAATCCAAATCCAAGACAAACATACCGAGTTTAGCTGACAGAATCATCGCACAGAGCTGGGGCACAGATGTAACTGATACCATCATAATCAGAGACAGAGGTACAGAATGGAACAGACTGAGTCGTGGTCCGGATCAGATTACCAGAAGTACAACATACGAAAACGTAATTTAGCCGGACAGACAGAAGGGTAGCGGACAGAACCATAATCCTATCAGATAGACCGAAGTGTACGAATAGAATCATAATCGTATCGGACAGACCGAGGCGTAACGGACAACATCAAAATCCAGACGGACAGACAAAATCATACTCCAGACGGGCAGATAGAATCATATTTCAGACGAACAGGCAGAATCAGATTCCCGACGGATAGACAGAATCACATTTCAGATGGACAGACAGAATTCGATTCCAGGCGGATAGACAGAATCATAATCCAGAGTTATATAGAGTCATATGCCATATCAGAATGTCGTAGCGTATCGGACCAGATGTTGCCACCTGTGAATCATATGATGTTTACAAAGAGTGTGCCACCTCGAGCTCAGACCAGTACAGTGGTCACACCATACACAAACATATCGTATCAAATCATATCATGTCATATCAGAATACGCGTCTACAAGGGGTATGCCACCTCGAGCTCGGCCCAGTACAGTGGTCATCCCATGCAGGAACTGCCCGTTTTTCCCGCTCGAGCTCTGCCCAGTACACGGGTCACGGACCAGTCTCGGGAGCTCGAGCTCCGCCCAGTACACTCCCAGCGCGTCTGCCTGGTATCAAATCACACAGCGCAGATACTATCCGCTTTGGGGATCGAGCTCAGCCCAGACCACCCCTCACGGTATTATTTCAGAACTCCATAGGCAACATAGGGAAATAGCGCACGACAGCATAGCTTGGTCCGGCTCAGTGAATAGACATGGTAGGGCTTGCACGAACGGAGTAGTGAGAGACCAGATACACATATTTTCAGACTCGATAGATACAAACACTTATTGACATTGGAGGATTATAGATGTAATTCGGAACGATCAAAATTGATACGTGATATTTACGGATACGTTTACCACAGAATCGTTACGAACGTTTCAAAACAGATTTCGATTGACGGATCAGTCCAAGGAATCGGAAAGTAGTCATAAGGCACAAACATAACTCTTTGGATGGCACGATGGAATGTTTCAACACAAAACGTCTAGAGTCATTTCACATGTCCAAGCATTTTTATAAGACTGGTGAGAGTGATTGAACATACTATCGGAATATTCGTAACGGATTACTCGATCAAAACATTCATATCCGAATACTAATGTCAAAATAGCTCTAACGGAGTACTTGTATCGGAACACCTATGCTCGGATACTCATGTCAATAAAAGGGCATGCAGTCGAATTGTCATAGTGCGCGCGATCAATAACCCGGCCCGGAGGACTGGTGAACGATATCATAATAATGGGCACGAGCGGTGTCATGAACGGCTAACGCAATTTATGGATCGGAATAGCTATAGGGCCCAATATAGTCATATGTCGGCCCGTTAATCCAACTAGTCCGAACAATGGTCAATACGGGGTTTATTTCACAAAGGCTCTTCCAAAACTATGTTTATAGTTCAAAATGTAAGTTAGAATGTCGAAATACTTTTGTAAGCTTGATAAAATCATAGGTTGACCCAATAGTCAAAATAATTCGGATAATTAATCAAACGGGGTTCATTTCACAAAAATATTTCCAAAATGGTCGTTGTGGTTCAAAATATAGTTTAAGATATCGTGGCAACCAAAACATTATTTTACGATAGTCAAATTCATAAACGAAAGTCCTTTACCGGCGTTATGCCAAAGTGAACCTTATAGGGCAAACAAAAGGGTTTCGGACTTAGCGGGCCCACCTCGGGTCAAGTCGAGGTGGCGGATATGATTTACGGACATTTGGGGTCTATGGGATCATACATGGAGGTTTCGATACAATTCGATCACATTTATACAAGTTTCGGACATTAGATCACTTTTCGACACAAATGAGAGTTTCATGCTTCAATTGAATTGAATGATTAGTACCTAATTTCCAATTCGGGTTTCCAAGAGCCGGATTTCTCCCGGGGCTCCGATATCGACCTAGCATACTAAGACATGCACTTAACTTCATTTTGTGTACCGAAATTTCGGCAGCATCTCCCCTATAAATATAGCACCCCCGAGAATCATCTCGGCTCAAATAGTAGTAACAACAACCCAACAACATCAACAATGTCCACAATCACCACAATATAGCACAATATAAGGCAACTAGTTCTATTTTCCGACATAATGCAATAACGTTCATTCCGACTTCACATTTCCAAACTAATCTCAAATTTTCATATTCATCATTAATCAAGGTCATCACCATATGGTTTAAAAGCATTTCATATCATTTTCACAAAATATTCACACGATATACAAAATATACAATTTTCCACCAAAACCATATTTCATTCAAAACTCCTAATCTTTGGCATACATATTCATAACATGTTTCCATCTTCCAAATCCACCAATGATCATCATAATTGTATCCTTAACAACTCCATTTTCATAATGTCATAAAATCATCATAAAACGACATAAACTTCTACTTTCCATTTCAATGCAAACTTATATCATTTCATCTTCATTTACATTGCAAGCATCACATTAACACAATTAACATATTAAACAAAGTGATTCATTTCCATTCCAATTTCAACATCACACGGCCACACTCCATTTTTCCCAACTTCCATCAAATTCATTCAACTTTCATTCTTAATATACATTCCATCCTACACACAACTAGAATGCAACATAAAATTCAACTAATCACACCTATACAATAACACACACACACGGCCACATTCTATATTCCATACCCACTTTGCAAACTTCCATTTTTCCACACTTTCTACTCATTTCCATATACTACAACACAAACAAACCTTTATAACATAATAATATGGAATGAATTCTTACCATTTCTCTTCAACTTCTTCACTCAAATATGTTGTCCCATTGAAGAAACTAGTGCCCTTTCTTCCCAAATAATTGCACCATGTTTTAGAGGGACCTTGAATTAGTATAAATACCACAAGAAAAATACTTTTAGAACAAGATTTCCCATGGCTATTTTTCCATAGCCATGGCCGAAAGCTCCTTTCCCTTGCCCTTCATCTTTTGTTTTGTCCTCTCTTTGTTGTTTCTTAAAAATTCTAATGGATAGTGACCCTTATATAAATTTTGCACATGGAAAATTATTAAAATCATGGGTTGGGCCATAGCTTTGGCCGGCCACCCCATTTCTTTTGGGCCTAATTTTATCCCTTATTTTGTGAGCCCAATTCCAAAGAAATCTTATTTTTTATAATTCCCGAAACTAATTTCCGAAGTTCCAATTTTGCCCTTGGCCTTCCTCCGTATTCCCACACCAATATTTTTCATGAACAACACTCACCTATGTGAATTCATATCAACATATGGCCTCATTCCTTGCAAATCAAAATCATTTCGAATTTTCCCGAACATGCGAAAGTACGGGATATAACAGATACCACGTCGTCACCTTCATGCGAGAATTCGTATTACATTAGTTAATCGACTATGAGAACGCATCGTTATCCCTAGAGAAAATTAGGCGGCATTTCCTTTGAGTTTAACACTTATATCATGACCTACACACCATTTGTAACGTATTCATAATCATAACACATCAACTTCTATGATTCCATCCAACTACCATTCCATAGTGACACTATTTACTCAATCATGATCCATTCCTATGTTCTTCTACATTTTAAGTATCTAAGTCTTCCAATACCTTGAATCACGTGGCATAGTCATGAAACATACCTTAAATGATGATTGAACAAGCCTTGAGTTGAAATACTTCACTTAGCCAAAACCGTAGCTCCACCCTTTTAAGGATTTCTTGACTTAGATGATCCTTTGATGTGTTCTTACACTTGTTTTCATGAATTTAGTGGTGTTGATCTTGATGTTCCCTTTGATTCTCTTAAATTCTTATGGAGGAAATATTTGGAGAGTTCTAGAGCATTCTTGAGTTGTATGGAAGAAAAATGAAATGAAATGAGGCTTAAGTCCCTTTTTAGTAACTCAAAACTGATGTTTAATGAATTCTCGTCGGGATGAACAGTGGTCGTAAACCACAGTTTAAGGACCGTATTGTGGTTTACGGTCCGTCCTCCGCGATCGTTTTTAAGCATTTCAAAAATAGAAAGTTTGGCTAAGGGACATGGCAGTTTACGACCGAGGTTTACGGTCTGTAAACCAGTTTACGGGCCATCCTCCAAGTTATTTTTAGCCATTTCAACACTTTGACAGAACTTGAAATTTTTGGACAGCTGGAGGACGATTGCACTATACGGTCCGTAAATCACTTTACGGGCCGTATAGTGCCCTTTACGACCACTATGCTGAAATTTTTTTGCCACCTTCTTATTTATAAAAATTCATAATTAGCCATTCCCGACTTAATAAAACATCATGCACTCAAGCCCTTCATTGTTCTACTCATCACACAAGTACGGAAAAATTTCCGAGGTGTAACATTCTTCCCCCCTTTTGGAACATTCGTCCTCGAATGTTCGACACTCGGGAATTCTAGAAAATTTTTGCCAGAGTCTCCTTTGTAATTTGACTCTACCAACCTGTCACAGCAACCCACAATATCATGGCCTTACAGGGCTATATCACACTATCAACACATCCATGGCCACACACGACTAAAATCATAATACTAAGGTGTACATACCTTACATCGTCGACGCTTCACCTTGAATCTCCTCCGGGGACTGGAACAAATGCGGGTACATGGATTTCATCTTCTCCTCCGCTTCCCCAGTAATTTCTTCTCGATTGTTGTTTCGCTATAGGATTTTCACTAAAGCTACTTCTTTGTTCTGGAGCCTTCACACTTGTCTATCTAGAATGGCAATAGGTACTTCTTCATATGTCAGCTTCTCTGTCACCTGCACATCGTGAACTGGACTATTGTTGTAGGATCCCCGATACACTTGCGGAGCATCGAAACATGGAACACCGGATGGACTGATTCAAGCTCCGAAGGTAGGTCCAATTCATATGCTACCTGTCCTACCTTACGGACAATTTTATAAGGTCCGATGTATCTTGGACTCAATTTCCCTTTTTTACCAAATCTCATCACCCCTTTCATTGGCGATACCTTCAGAAATACCTAGTCATTTTCCTGAAATTCTAAATCCCATCGGCGGTTGTCTGCATAAGACTTTTGGCGACTTTGAGCTATTAACAGTCGGTCTCGAATCACTTTAACCTTTCAACTGCTTGTTGGATCAAGTCGGGGCCTATCAATTGTACTTCTCCGGTTTCAAACCATCCAATTGGAGATCTGCATTTTCTTCCATATAAGGCTTCATACGGGGCCATTTGAATACCGGAATGGTAGCTATTGTTATAAGCAAATTCGATACGGGGTAAATGCTCATCCCAACTACCCTTAAAATCCAACACACACGCTCGGAGCATATCCTCCAAGGTCTGAATGGTGCGCTCGGCTTTTCCGTCCGTTTGTGGATGGAATGCTGTGCTGAATTTGACTTGGGTACCTAACCCTTCTTGAAAAGATTTCCAAAACTTAGCTGTAAACTGGGCCCCTCTGTCTGTAATAATGGCCAAAGGGATCCCATGAAGGCGCACAATTTCCTTTAAATATAACCTGGCATAGTCTTATGCTGAATACGTGGTTCTAACTGGGAGGAAATGTGCTGCTTTCGTGAGTCTGTCCACGATCACCCATATAAAGTCATATTTGCCTCGAGAGCGGGGTAATCCCATAATAAAATCCATATTAATCTCCTCCCACTTCCAGGTAGCAATATCCATTGCTTGCAATAAGCCCCCTGGCTTCTGATGTTCTGCTTTCACCTGTTGGCAGTTCGGACATTGCGCCACGAAATCTGCTATGTCTCGTTTCATGAAATCCCACCAATATAGTAATTTAAGGTCATGATACATTTTGGTCGTACCTGGATGGATGGAATACCGAGAATGGTGCGCTTCCTCTAAAATTTGCTGGCGTAATTTTGCCACATCCGGTACACACAGTCTGTCTCGGTATCTAAGAACCCCATCTATGGAAACTGCAAATGGAGACTTCTCTTTCCCACGGGATACATCCCTGTGATGACACATCTGTGGATCTTCGTACTGGCGTTCTTTTATCTCCGCATTCAAGGGCGAGACCGCAGGATCATTAACACTAATTCCTGCCTTACCCGAATCAATTACACGTACCCCAAGATTTGCTAGTTGATAAAGCTCACGAACCATTTCTTTCTTTTCTGAAGGGACTTCACTTAAACTGCCCTTTGATCGGCGGCTAAGCGCGTCTGCTACCACATTCGCTTTCCCGGGGTGGTATAAAATATTCACGTCATAATCCTTCAACAATTCCAACCACCGCCTCTGCTGTAGGTTCAACTCATTCTGCTTAAAAATATGTTGAAGACTCTTGTGATCTGTATAGATATCGACGTGCACACCGTACAGATAATGCCTCCATATCTTTAAGGCATGAATAACCGCAGCCAATTCGAGATCATGGGTCGGATAATTCTGTTCATGTTTCCGCAACTGTCTCGAAGCATATGCAATAACCTTGCCATGCTGCATCAGCACACATCCTAGTCCCACACCGGAAGCGACAGAATACACGACATAACCATCCGGCCCTTCTGGAAGTGTTAACACTGGAGCTAAGGTCAATCTATCTTTTAGCTCTTGGAAACTACGCTCACAAGCATCATCCCACTGAAATTTCACTGACTTCTGGGTTAGCTTCGTTAATGGGGCTGAAATAGATGAAAATCCCTCTACGAATCTTCGATAATAACCTGCCAAACCCAGAAAACTACAGACTTCTGTAGGCGTCGTAGGCCTTGGCCAAGTCTTCACAGCTTCTATTTTCTGGGTGTCGACTCGCATGCCATCATTTGAAATAACATGGCCTAGAAATTCCACAGAATTTAGCCAAAACTCGCACTTTAAGAACTTCGCATATAATTCTCGGGCTCCGAGAACGCCAAGAACAATTCTTAGGTGGTCTGCATGTTCTGACTCGGTGCGAGAATATACCAGAATATCGTCGATAAATACTATCACGAAGACATCCAAAAATTGGCTGAACACATTATTCATTAAATTCATGAACACCGCCGGGGCATTTGTCAATCCAAACGACATCACTCGGAACTCGTAGTGACCATATCTTGTCCTGAAGGCAGTTTTAGGAATATCTGCTTCTCTAATTCTCACCTGATGATAACCCGATCTCAGATCTATCTTGGAAAACAACTTAGCGCCCTGTAACTGATCAAACAAATCATCCATTCTGGGAAGAGGATATTTATTCTTTATTGTTACCTTGTTCAAATGTCTGTAGTCGATACACATTTGTAGAGATCCGTCCTTCTTCTTTACGAACAGGACTGGTGCTCCCCACGACGAAGAACTGGGTCTTATAAACCCCTTCTCAAGTAAATCTTTTAGCTGTGCTTTTAGCTCTTTCAGTTCCGCCGGAGCCATTCGATAAGGGGAAATGGAAATAGGCTCAGTGTCTGGTAATACATCGATAGCAAAGTCGATTTCCCTTTCTGGAGGAAGACCTGGAAGTTCATCAGGGAATACATCTGGAAATTCATTTACTACCGAGACAGATTGGAAAATTGGTGGCCTTGCCTCCGTATCATGAACCCGGACTAGATGATAAATATAGCCCTTGGCTATCATCTTTCTCGCCTTGAGGTAGGAAATAAACCTACCCTTAGGGGATGCTGTGTTACCCTTCCATTCAAGTACGGGCTCTCCCGGAAACTGGAATCGAACCATTTTCGTCCGGCAATCAACATTAGCATAGCACGAGGCCAACCAATCCATTCCCATAATCGCGTTGAAGTCTATCATTTCCAGCTCGATCAAATCGGCTTGAGTCTGGCGGTCACATATCACCACGACACAATTTTTATATACCTTCTTCGCTATCACGGGATCACCAACCGGAGTGAACACCTCGAAAGGTTTAATTGGCTCAGGCTTCACCCCAATACAATCAGCAACATATGGGGTAACATAGGAGAACGTAGAACCCGGATCAATCAAAGCATATACCTCACGGGAAAATATAGTCAAGGTACTTGTGACAACATCGGGGGCGGATTCAAGATCCTGTCACCCTGCTAAAGCATATACGCGGGGCTGAACAGCGCTGGAAGTAGATGGTCCCCTTCTGCCTCTGCCTCTACCTGATGTAGTCTGGGAAGTCTGTGCTATCGGACGCACCGAAGAAGAACCCGCTGCTGAACCTGTGGGCTGAGTCCCTGCTCTATATCTCACCGAAGGGCAATCCCTCATCATGTGACCAACTTGCCCGCAGGCATAACAAGCATCGGTACCCTGACGACACTGTCCGGAATGTAATTTGCCGCACTGACTACACCGCGGTACTGGGGGTCTCCTCTGGCTAAAATCTCCCTTGAACTGAAAATCTGAGGCCCTCTAGCTCTGGCCCTGCCCTGATTGAAAAGAACGGTCAAACCTCCTATCTGAGAACCGGGGAGGCGCACTGGTCGCTGACTGACCTGAGTGCCTAGAATGCATCTGTCTCGATCCCCCTCTATACTCACTGCTTGCCCCCGTAGATCTAGCTCTCTTAACTTGCCTTCGGTCATTATCCCGATCACTTCTTTGCTGCTGTTGTCGTTCCTCCAGGTTCTGACCATGTGCCTGTATTCGGGAAATATCCATCCCGTCTTGCAAGGAGGCTGTCAAGCAATCTCTAAATAGGTGTGGCCCCAAACCACTCACAAATCTATGAACCCGATCGCCCATATCAGCCACCATAGTCGGGGCATACCTGGCCAGAGAATTAAACTGCATACTATACTCTCAGGCACTCATACTTCCTTGCTTTAAATTCAAGAACCTGTCCGCTCTAGCTCGGCGGACCTCAGGCGGCAAGTAATGACGAATAAAGGCATCCACAAATTCTTGCCAAACGGGAGGTGGTGCATTCTATCCTCTTGATATTATCCAATTTTTGTACCATAAGTCACGACCCAACCACGTAGGCCGTGACTAGTTTCCGAATTGGACACTCATATAACCTGTTAACCATAATCTTTTATAACCAGCATATTATGAACTTATTTGTATAAAAAAGACAGGACGTTATTCTAAAGCTGTCACAATTCTGTATGTCGTAGGCACCTATCTCCTGAGGAGTTACGATCTTCAACATCAACATATATATGTTTACGCAAGCCGACAAGGCTGCCACTACACGCAACATCCCAAACATATATATATATGCAAGCCGACAAGGCTGCCATTACGAATGGGTACTCCCCAAACATAAGTCATATTCATACAATGCAACAACAACTATATACAGACCCACACATGTGTCCACAAACCTCTAAGAGTAATGACAGTATCATATGACGGGACAGGGCCCCGCCGTACCCCAAATAAACACATACATATACAACAAAAGGGAGTTATACCACTAGCTAGGCTCCGGAACAAAGGAGCACTTCAAAGTAACTGAATAGATATCCTAGGCTGGCGGATCTCCGAAACGAGCGTCTGTACCTGCGGGCATGAACGCAGCCCCCCGAAGAAAAGGGGGTCAGTACGGAATATGTACTGAGCATGTAAAACATGAAATATAGTAGTAGACTCATACTGAGACAAGGTGTGTAGGACCCAATGCAACAGACAGAATTTCATAAAACTTGCCTTTGAACATATTTCATTTGTATCGTTCTCATATCAATATTAATATAGAGTTTTGTAACCAAGGCTGAATAATCATTCTGTATATAACATATATAACGTGTCCCGGCCCTTTAGTGAGGGACTCGGTAATTATAATCATAGCATCATAACATAAACATATACGCGTCCCGGCCCTCTAGTGAGGGACTCGATAATAAGGAATATATGCCCTCCTGGCCGCCATCTCCATATCATCATGTCATCATATGATCATATCATCATATCATCATATATATATAACGTGTCCCGGCCCTCTAGTGAGGGGCTCGGTGAGTAATATAGTAAATATGCGCACGAAAACGTGTCCTCGCCCGGGACTCAGTGAAGGATATAGCGGTAAGCACGAGCAGAATAATAAGCAACCACATATATGCAATTCATCTTTTGAGACTCAATAGATAAGTAACTAACCAGCTCTAAAGTGTCAGGATAATAATCATATTCAGTTCTTTTTAAATCTCATTACAAGTTATTGCAAGGAACGTTTCAGATTTCATGTACATGTATCAATTTGACATGGTGTAACTTTTGATAGTCAAGTATGCCTTTAATTATGCAATTCTTTAAAAGTAGGAACTTCTATACATCATTCATTAGTTAATCATATAGTATGCTCGTGACCATAACATTACGGAATGAATAGAATCATAAGTCATGCTTGGAACTAGAGAGTAGAATTTACCCCAAGGTTCATATCATTTCTTACTTACGGCTAGGACATGCCAAAAGAAAGAAGGAATAGGCTTTACATACCTTTAGTGTTTAGTCGTATTATAACTTGTACTTGCTGCCAAATAGTACTTATCCTATATCAAGATATCAAGAGCTACAATTAGTCTACGAGGGAATTCAATATGTATTTTAACGTTAACTGTTATATCCCGTGTCTTCACACCTTTGGAAAAAATTTGGAAATATTCTTGACTTCTAAGAAATAAGATCATAACTAAATTTTATTTGACATAGGAGGTGTGTATGAAAGAATATTAATGTGGAAGTGTTGACTAAGGCTAAGGGCAAATTTGGAATTTTGGAAATTAGTTTCGGGAATTACAAAAGGTAAGCCATACGTCATTGGGCCCAAAATGAATGAAGGAAATTTGGGCCCAACACAAAAGTGGCCCAAACCCAAGTCACATGGTAAGCATGTGACAATTTTAATTAAGGGACTATTATATACATATGAAGGTTCAAGAAAAGTTAGAAGAGAAAGAACAAAACAAAGAGAGAGCAAGAGAAAGGGGTTCGGGTTTGGCCTTGGAAAATCACCATCAAAAATCTCCCTCTAAAAATTAATTTCTTGTTGAATTCCTACTAATTCAAGGTCCCTTTTCAACTTGGTGTAGTTGGTTTGGAAGAAAGAGGCCTTGATTCATCAATTTGATCATTTGTCCAAGTGAAGAAGACTAGAGGAAAAGGTAAGAATTTATCCCTTATTCTTGTGTTATGAAGTTTTGTTTGTGTTGTAGTATGTGGGAATGAGTTGATTGTACGGAAAAATGGAAGTTTACCAAGTGGGTATGTATATAGGTATGTGGCCGTGTATATATGTATGTGTATAATTATAATGTGTTGAATTTATATCATATTCTAGTTGTGGTTGGGGTGAAATGCATATTGGAAATGAAAGTTGAATGAATTTGATAGAAGTTGAAAAATAGTGATGTAGCCGTGGGGTGTCTTTGGTAGAATGAGAATGAATCAATTTTGTTTAGCAAGTTAGTAGTGTTGTTGTGATGTTTGCAAAGTACATGAAAGTAAAACGATATAAGTTTGTTATGAAATGGAATGTAGAAGTTTATGTCGTTTTAGAATGATTTTACGACATTATGAAAATGAAGTTATTAAGTTGCAAATTATGATGAGTATTGATGAAGTTGGAAGCTAGAAACATATTATGAATATGTTTGTTAAAGATTAGAAGTTTTGAGTGAATTATGACTTTGGCGGAAAAGTTGTATATTATGTATATCGTGTGTATAACTTGAGGAAAGGATATGAAATGTTTCTAAATCTATACTGTGATAACCTTGATTGATAATGCATGTGAAATCATTGAAATTGGTTTGGAAATTGAAGTTGAAATGAAGGTTATGGCATTATGTCGGCAAGTAGAACTAGTTGTGCCATATTGTGTTTCTAGTGTTTGTTGTTGATGTTGATGTTGTTGTTTGGGTTGTTGTTGATGATTGTGAGCCGAGTTGAATTCTCGGGGGTGCTATATGTATAGGGGAAGTGCTGCCGAAATTTCGGTAGACAAATAAGAGTTGAATTGAATTTGTAGCATCTATAACTTACAATTGGTAAATGTGACCATTTGCAGATTTTCGACGAAACGGAGAGTGAGCTTGGATAGGCTTAAAAAGCTCAAAAGGTATGTAAAGCTACCCCGATCCTTCTTTTGGCATGTCTAACTGTTTTAGGATCGGATTCGGGCCTCAAAAGACCTTCTTGGCCATCAGAATCCGCAAGAGAAAATCTCAGTTTTTCCTTCAGTAGAATTGAACCATTTTGATATGCTTTTCCTGAAATTATGCAAACTTTCTCTAAACTCCTTGAAAAGCTATAGAATGTCCGTAGAACCTTTATAGGTGACCCCATAAGCTTAAAGGGCGTAATTTGAGCCCACCGCCTTGCTTGTTCCGAGGTGGGCCCGCTATTCCCGGTTTCGCCCTTAATGTACTAAAGTCTCCTTTTCGAACGATTTTTGAAAGAAACGTTTTGACTACCCTTTTAAGTACCTAACGAATATGGTTTTAAATATTCTATTAAGTCTGATAAATTATTTTGACACTCGGAACGACTTCAGGAAGGTTATACTTCTGTAATTTATTATGATGTCCGAAATGCTTTTATTATGATCCCGTCCGACTTCATTGGATTTGTTTGCCCTTGATATGCCTCATTGAGTCCTTGAAAACATTTATGATATTTTAATTGCATTGGTCTCTCGCTACTCCATTCGTGGATGCCCCAATGTTTCCCACACTGAGCCCGGGCCAGGATATGTTGTCAAGCGTGATCCTCTGCATTGTTCGCCGTGCCTCGATGTGAGGGGGTAGGTATACGCATACATGGGTTTGTGGAGTATGCTGTGCCATGTACGCTTGTTCTGATATGATTAACTATGGCCATCTGATATGATATATTATGTTACGGGGTTATGCCCCTATTCTGATTCTTCTGTGTTGTGGCACCAGCGTCGGGAGGGTGGCCACGTTCTGTCTGCCGAGTCCCTTGGCAGGGGCCGGATTTGATATGACATATGTTCTGTACACACTCTGCATGTTTTGGAAATATGTATCTGATACTTTGGATTTTCCGTTTACTTTCTGTATGTTCTGCACCAGTTATGATTTTGTTTCTGTAACTCAGGCTTTACATATTCAGTAAATATTTCGTACTGACCCCTTTTCCTCGGGGGCTGCGTTTTCATGCCGCGCAGGTACCGACGACAGGTTTGCTGATCCGTCCGCTTAGGATCTCATTCTGCTATTTTTGAAGCGCTCTTTTATTCAGAGCCATCTTTTGGTATAGTCTGTCACCTCTATATATGTATATTCTCGTTCATGGGTACGGCGGGGCCCTGTCCCGTCATATGATTCTGTCGGTCTGTTAGAGGTCTGTGGACATGTTTGTGGGTTGGGATCTTTCTGTACAGCTGTGTGTATATGTTGTGTTTGGGCGATCCCATTCGCCGCGGCGGCCGGTCCGCATATATTTAAATGTTACTCTGTTGGCCCTGTGTGGCCTTTGTTGGTATTTTCTGCGTGCAGGGTATATGGGATAGTCCGTAAAACAAAGGAAACTCTGCCGAAATTTTTCTGGAAATTATCTAAATTGGAAATAAAGCCTTGTCGGCTTCTGCTATATACTAGAATGCGGTTGATACAATTTGAGATAGCATTTGGTAGATGCGTTCGGGTGCCCAGATCGGGCACTAGTCACGGCCTACGGGGTTGGGTCGTGACCAAAGTGGTATCAGAGCGGTTCGATCCTCGGAATGTCTACAGACCATGTCTAGTAGAGTCTTGTTTATCGGTGTGTTGTGCACCACACCTATAAACAGGAGGCTACAGGGCATTTAGGATACTACCCTTCTTTCTGTCTTAGATCGTGCGATAGAGCTGTGTTATCAGGATGATTCCTCCCTAACGAATTGTTACATTTGCAGTTATGCCTCCAAAAAAGGCGACAGCGGCCCAAAAGGCCAAGGCAGCAGCTGTGGGAGAGACTAGTCGGGCCCAGAGGGTTACCAGGGCCCATGCTCATATTGCTCCTGATATTTTGCCCCCGGCAGAGGGCTCTTCCACACCGCCACATGTAGAGGAGATTGGAGCAGCAGCAGCTGCAGGTCGGGGATCGGCTCCACCGCCAGCTCCCGAGATTCCAGTACCTGAGCCCCCCAGCTCCACGGCCAGGCACTGAGGATCAGTCTATGAGAGAGGCAGTCCAGCTATTGACCAGACTTGTGGCAGGATAGGTTCAGGGGCACGGACTGGGAGGTGACCGGGCTTATAGGCGCGACAGTTCGAGAGCTCGTGAGTTCTTGACTCGTGGCCCTCCAGAGTTCTTCGGGACAAAGCCCGAGGAGGATCCCGAGGAGTTTATCAGGAAGATGCGGCGCACCTTACATTTTATTAATGCTTCCGCGACAGAGTTAGTCACATTGGCTTCGTATCGGTTGTATGATGTAGCGGCAAATTGGTACGAGTCATGGGAGTTATCCAGAGGCGACGGCGCTCCCCCAGCAGTTTGGGATGATTTTTCTCAGGCTTTTCTTAGTCATTTTCTGCCTCCGGAGTTACGGCGGGCCAAGGCTGACAGATTCTTATTGCTGAGACAGAGGGGTCGCAGTGTTCGAGAGTACAGTACGGAGTTCTACTTATTGGCCCGATACGCACCTGCTGTGGTAGCTACTATGGCGGACAGGATGCACAGGTATATTATGGGGCTGGACCGTTATTTTGTCGACAGGTGTTTGGTATTGGCTGCTCAGCCCGGCATGGATATTGCCCGGATTCAGGCCCACGCCCAGGGCATGGAGGACCGGCATAGGGAGCGTCAGCCTGATAGGGGCCAGGATCGGAGACAGCCCAAGAGGGCCAGATCATCTGGGTATTCTGGAGATTTTCGGGGCAGGCAGCCTCAGCAGCCGCAGCAGCCTAGCAGACATCTCTCCCAGCCGGCATAGAGCGCACATCCACAGCCTACAGGTCGCAGATTCGATAGCCCAGGTTATTCAGGAGCAGGTCAGAGCTCCAAGGCTTCAGGTTCGCGGACAGACCGGGGTTCTGGTCAGACGAGGCCACCTAGGCCTCAGTGTTCTTACTGTGGCAGATACCATCCTGGGGAGTGCTACAGAGCCACCGGTGCATGTTTTTCTTGTGGCCGTCAGGGCCATTCTGTGAGGGATTGCCCGTATAAGGGTAGTTCGGGTGGTGCAGCGCAGCCTACCGGATCAGCCGCCGGGTCTTCATCTTCATCAGTGGCAATGCGCCCTACGGGGCCAGGTACTTCAGCACCAGTAGGTTACGGCAGAGGCCGTGGTGGAGCTTCTGGTACTAGCGGTCCTTTGAACCGCATTTATGCTCTGTCCAGCCGCCAGGATCAGGAGGCATCGCCTAATGTCGTTACAGGTACATTATTGGTTTTCTCTCGGTCTGTGTATGCATTGATTGATCCAGGTTCGACCTTGTCATATATTTCGCCTCTGGTTGCTAGTAAAATTGGTATAACATCTGAACCTATAGAGCCGTTTGAGGTAGCCACACCGATTGGGGACTTTATTGTAGCAAAGCAGGTATATAAAAACTGTTCCGTAATTGTATGTGGCCGTGACACTAAGGCAGATCTGGTGGAGTTAGATATGGTCGAGTTCGATATTATTATGGGAATGGACTGGCTAGCCTCCTGTTATGCTAATGTTGACTGCCAAAATAAGGTAGTTCGTTTCCAGTTTCCCGGGGAGTCAGTTATAGAATGGGCCGGTAATACAGCATCGCCGAAAGGTAAGTTTATTTCATACCTTAAGGCGAAGAAAATGATCAGGAAGGGTTATTTTTATCATCTGGTTCGGGTACAAGACTTGACAGCAGAAGCGCCGACTCTTCAGTCAATTCCCGTGGTTAATGAATTTCCAGATGTGTTCCCAGAAGAGCTTCCAGGCCTTCCTCCAGAGCGGGAGATAGATTTTACTATTGATTTGCTTCCAGATACTCAGCCGATATCTATTCCCCCGTACAGAATGGCACCAGCAGAATTGAAAGAACTGAAAGAGCAATTGAAGGATCTGTTAGAAAAAGGCTTTATCAGGCCCAGTACTTCGCCTTGGGGAGCCCCGGTATTATTTGTGCGTAAGTAAGACGGGTCGCTGCGTATGTGTATTGATTATCGGCAGCTGAATAAGGTAACTATAAAGAATAAATACCCCCTCCCCAGAATTGATGACTTGTTTGATCAGTTATAGGGCGCCAGATATTTTTCGAAGATAGATCTTCGGTCAGGCTATCATCAGGTACGGGTACGAGAGGCTGATATTCCTAAGACAGCATTCCGCACCAGATATGGGCATTATGAATTCAGAGTTGTCTTTTGGGCTGACTAATGCTCCTGCGGTATTCATGGATTTAATGAACCGGGTATTCAGGCCATTCTTAGACATGTTCGTAATTGTATTTATTGATGATATCCTGGTTTATTCTCGGTCCGAGGCAGAGCACGCAGATCATCTGAGAGTGGTACTTGGGGTACTTCGGCATCGGAAATTATATGCAAAATTTTCTAAATGTGAATTCTGGCTGGATTCAGTGGCATTCCTAGGGCATATTATTGCAGCTGATGGTGTCCGGGTGGATACACAGAAGATTGAGGCCGTGAAAGATTGGCCCAGACCCACGACGCCCACAGAGGTACGTAGTTTCCTGGGGTTAGCTGGCTATTACAGAAGATTTGTGGAAAAGTTTGCTTCGATTTCAGCGCCTTTGACAAGGCTAACTCACAAGGGAGCCAAGTTCCAGTGGACTGATGCTTGTGAACGAAGCTTCCAGTTGCTGAAAGAGAAGCTGACTACAGCCCCAGTTCTGACTCTTCCAGAGGGACCCGATGGATATGTTATTTATTGTGACGCTTCTGGCGTGGGATTGGGCTGTGTATTGATGCAGTATGGCAGAGTTATAGCTTATGCTTCTCGGCAATTGAAAAAGCATGAAAGGAATTATCCTACTCACGATCTGGAGCTTGCAGCGGTGATCCATGCCCTGAAGATATGGAGACATTATTTATATGGCGTTCATGTTGATATCTATACAGATCATAAGAGTCTCCAGTATATTTTCAAGCAGAAAGAGCTTAATTTGCGGCAGCGGAGGTGGATGGAGCTCCTGAAAGACTATGATGTGGATATTCTGTATCATCCGGGAAAGGCTAATGTTGTGGCAGATGCGCTTAGCCGGAAATCTATGGGCAGCTTGGCAGATTTACAGCCAGACATGAGAGAGATAGTGCGTGAGCTTCATCAGTTGGCTAATCTTGGGGTTCGTCTGGCCGAATCTGGAGGTACACGGATTTCTGTCCGAGGGGTTTCTGAATCATCTATTAAGGAAGATATCAAGCGGCATCAATATGAAGATCCTATTTTGGCACGATACAGAGACACAGCCTATGATAAGGAGAAGACTCCGTTCGAGTTCACTCCGGACGGGACTTTATTATTCAGGGGCAGGTTGTGTGTACCTGATATTGCAGGTCTTCGGCAGCAGGTTATGAGCGAGGCACATTATGCTCGCTATTCGGTCCATCCTGGGTCTACGAAGATGTACCATGATCTCCGATGCTTATACTGGTGGGATGGCATGAAACGGGATATCGCAGAGTTCGTCGCCCAGTGTCCCAATTGTCAACAGGTCAAAATTGAACATCAGAAACCGGGTGGACTGTTACAGGAAATGAAAATTCCGACGTGGAAGTGGGAGATCATTAATATGGACTTCATTACAGGGTTACCTCGCACTCCACGGAAGTATGATTCCATCTGGGTTATTGTTGATAGGCTGACAAAATCGGCCCATTTTCTCCCCGTCAGAACTACTTATTCCGCCGAGGATTATGCCAGGCTTTATATTAAGGAAATAGTGAAGCTTCATGGAGTTCCTATATCTATTATCACTGACAGAGGTGCTCAGTTCACAGCGAACTTCTGGAGATCTTTTCAGGAAGGATTAGGGACTCAGCTGACCCTGAGCACGGCTTTTCATCCTCAGAGTGACGGACAGGCCGAGCGCACTATCCAGACACTTGAATATATGTTGCGGGCCTGCGTTATTGATTTCAGAGGTAGCTGGGAGGATCACTTGCCATTGATTGAATTTTCTTATAATAACAGCTACCATTCCAGCATCCAGATGGCTCCGTACGAGGCTTTATATGGTAGGAAATGCAGGTCACCTATCGGCTGGTTTGATATTGGCGAGACAGAACTAATCGGCCCAGATATGATCCAGCAGGCCGTTGATAAGGTGAAACTTATTCGGGAGCGACTATTGGCAGCCCAGAGTCGATAGAAATCATACGCTGACAAACGACGTCGTCCTTTGGAATTCCAGGTTGGTGATTGGGTATTTCTGAAGGTATCGCCTATGAAAGGCGTAATGCGGTTCGGCAGAAAGGGCAAACTTAGTCCGCGTTATGTTGGGCCTTATTTGATTGTGCGGAAAATTGGGAATGTCGCCTATGAGTTAGATCTGCCATCTGATTTGGAAGCGGTACATCCGGTATTCCATGTGTCTATGCTCCGCAAGTGCATTGGTGACCCTTCCAGAATATTCCCTGCGGATGACATTCAGGTGACGGAGCAGTCATCTTACGAGGAGCAGCCCGTAGCTATTTTGGACCGCCAGGTAAGAAAGCTCCGAAACAAAGATGTAGCCTCTGTTAAGGTGCTGTGGCGGAATGATAATAGGGAGGAAATGACCTGGGAGGCCGAAGAGGAGATGAAGAAGAAATATCCTCAATTGTTCCCTGCGCCTACAGGTAATCTTGAATCCTTGCTGAATTCTATTTCAATAATGAATGTGTATCGCATGTGCTGTCTATAAACAGAAACTTCCCCCAAAGTATTTTCAAACCCTATAAGATTAATTTAACATTCGGGAACGAATGTTCTAAAGGGGGGGAGGATGTTATATCCCGTGTCTTCACACCTTTGGAAAATATTTGGAAATATTCTTGACTTGTAAGAAATAAGATCATAACTAAATTTTATTTGACATAGGAGGTGTGTATGAAAGAATATTAATGTGGAAGTGTTGACTAAGGCTAAGGGCAAATTTGAAATTTTGGAAATTAGTTTCGGGAATTACAAAAGGTGAGCCATACGTCATTGGGCCCAAAATGAATGAAGGAAATTTGGGCCCAACACAAAAGGGGTGGCCAACCAACATACTTGGCCCAAACCCAAGTCACATGGTAAGCATGTGACAATTTTAATTAAGGGACTATTATATACATATGAAGGTTCAAGAAAAGTTAGAAGAGAAAGAACAAAACAAAGAGAGAGCAAGAGAAAGGGGTTCGGGTTTGGCCTTGGAAAATCACCATAAAAAATCTCCCTCTAAAAATTAATTTCTTGTTGAATTCCTACTAATTCAAGGTCCCTTTTCAACTTGGTGTAGTTGGTTTGGAAGAAAGAGGCCTTGATTCATCAATTTGATCATTTGTCCAAGTGAAGAAGACTAGAGGAAAAGGTAAGAATTTATCCCTTATTCTTGTGTTATGAAGTTTTGTTTGTGTTGTAGTATGTGGGAATGAGTTGATTGTACGGAAAAATGGAAGTTTACCAAGTGGGTATGTATATAGGTATGTGGCCGTGTATATATGTATGTGTATAATTATAATGTGTTGAATTTATATCATATTCTAGTTGTGGTTGGGGTGAAATGCATATTGGAAATGAAAGTTGAATGAATTTGATAGAAGTTGAAAAATAGTGATGTAGCCGTGGGGTGTCTTTGGTAGAATGAGAATGAATCAATTTTGTTTAGCAAGTTAGTAGTGTTGTTGTGATGTTTGCAAGGTACATGAAACTAAAACGATATAAGTTTGTTATGAAATGGAATGTAGAAGTTTATGTCGTTTTAGAATGATTTTACGACATTATGAAAATGAAGTTATTAAGTTGCAAATTATGATGAGTATTGATGAAGTTGGAAGCTAGAAACATATTATGAATATGTTTGTTAAAGATTAGAAGTTTTGAGTGAATTATGACTTTGGCGGAAAAGTTGTATATTATGTATATCGTGTGTATAACTTGAGGAAAGGATATGAAATGTTTCTAAATCTATACTGTGATAACCTTGATTGATAATGCATGTGAAATCATTGAAATTGGTTTGAAAATTGAAGTTGAAATGAAGGTTATGGCATTATGTCGGCAAGTAGAACTAGTTGTGCCATATTGTGTTTCTAGTGTTTGTTGTTGATGTTGATGTTGTTGTTTGGGTTGTTGTTGATGATTGTGAGCCGAGTTGAATTCTCGGGGGTGCTATATGTATAGGGGAAGTGCTGCCGAAATTTCGGTAGACAAATAAGAGTTGAATTGAATTTGTAGCATCTATAACTTACAATTGGTAAATGTGACCATTTGCAGATTTTCGACGAAACGGAGAGTGAGCTTGGATAGGCTTAAAAAGCTCAAAAGGTATGTAAAGCTACCCCGATCCTTCTTTTGGCATGTCTAAGTGTTTTAGGATCGGATTCGGGCCTCAAAAGACCTTCTTGGCCATCAGAATCCGCAAGAGAAAATCTCAGTTTTTCCTTCAGTAGAATTGAACCATTTTGATATGCTTTTCCTGAAATTATGCAAACTTTCTCTAAACTCCTTGAAAAGCTATAGAATGTCCGTAGAACCTTTATAGGTGACCCCATAAGCTTAAAGGGCGTAATTTGAGCCCACTGCCTTGCTTGTTCCGAGGTGGGCCCGCTATTCCCGGTTTCGCCCTTAATGTACTAAAGTCTCCTTTTCGAACGATTTTTGAAAGAAACGTTTCGACTACCCTTTTAAGTACCTAACGAATATGGTTTTAAATATTCTATTAAGTCTGATAAATTATTTTGACACTCGGAACGACTTCAGGAAGGTTATACTTCTGTAATTTATTATGATGTCCGAAATGCTTTTATTATGATCCCGTCCGACTTCATTGGATTTGTTTGCCCTTGATATGCCTCATTGAGTCCTTGAAAACATTTATGATATTTTAATTGCATTGGTCTCTCGCTACTCCATTCGTGGATGCCCCAATGTTTCCCACACTGAGCCCGGGCCAGGATATGTTGTCAAGCGTGATCCTCTGCATTGTTCGCCGTGCCTCGATGTGAGGGGGCAGGTATACGCGTACATGGGTTTGTGGAGTATGTTGTGCCATGTACGCTTGTTCCGATATGATTTACTATGGCCATCTGATATGATATATTATGTTACGGGGTTATGCCCCTATTCTGATTCTTCTGTGTTGTGGCACCAGCGTCGGGAGGGTGGCCACGTTCTGTCTGCCGAGTCCCTTGGCAGGGGCCGGATTTGATATGACATATGTTCTGTACACACTCTGCTTGTTTTGGAAATATGTATCTGATACTTTGGATTTTCCGTTTACTTTCTATATGTTCTGCACCAGTTATGATTTTGTTTCTGTAACTCAGGCTTTACATATTCAGTACATATTTCGTACTGACCCCCTTTCCTCGGGGGCTGCGTTTTCATGCCGCGCAGGTACCGACGACAGGTTTGCTGATCCGTCCGCTTAGGATCTCATTCTGCTATTTTTGGAGCGCTCTTTTATTCAGAGCCATCTTTTGGTATAGTCTGTCACCTCTATATATGTATATTCTCGTTCATGGGTACGGCGGGGCCCTGTCCCGTCATATGATTCTGTCGGTCTGTTAGAGGTCTGTGGACATGTTTGTGGGTTGGGATCTTTCTGTACAGCTGTGTGTATATGTTGTGTTTGGGCGATCCCATTCGCCGCGGCGGCCGGTCCGCATATATTTAAATGTTACTCTGTTGGCCCTGTGTGGCCTTTGTTGGTATTTTCTGCGTGCAGGGTATATGGGATAGTCCGTAAAACAAAGGAAACTCTGCCGAAATTTTTCTGGAAATTATCTAAATTGGAAATAAAGCCTTGTCGGCTTCTGCTATATACTAGAATGCGGTTGATACAATTTGAGATAGCATTTGGTAGATGCGTTCAGGTGCCCAGATCGGGCACTAGTCACGGCCTACGGGGTTGGGTCGTGACATTAACAATCCCTTTCCAACATTTAGACGACGTTTCGTTCGGATTCAAACCAACTAGTACTACAAGCTAATATTGTTAGTCATTCTTTCATATATCAATCCGAACTTGTTTAAACATGACTTAAAGGAACTTTGGACAGTCCGTACATCATTTAAAACAGGCCCTTATCCACGGCCAAACAGCACACACAACATTACCATTTTCGCTTCGCAATTTTCCAACTTCAACCACAATGACAACAACACGTTTACAACATTACTTATACGATTATTGAAAATGTTTTAGCATCATATTAACTCTTACAACAGCCCACAAACCATTTCAATTTCAACTTGAATCATTAAACTTCACTTTCACTATACGTTCATAACAATAACCAACATTCCACATACACTAATTCACTGCTAACATTAAAACAGTCCACGGTTTGGACTGTTTTCCCCCTTCAACATGATTCATTTCTTTAACACCTCAATTCACATATTCATAATGCATACAATACACCACAATGTCCATAACAACAACAATCAAAACATGACACAAAACAGTCCATAAATTCCTCTAAAACAGCCCCCTACACGGCTTCAACACAACCACAACAACTTCATGATTTTCATCCATTTATCCACACTACAACACATTCAATTCTTTCCCAATACATGTACAAGAAGATTAAGCATGATTCCATTTAAGTCTACAACGCACGGCCCACTTCAACTTCAAGAAAAATAGTCCAATACCAACATGCAACATCATAAACATACTTCTGCAATCCTTGTTCATTTACATATGTTGACACACGTTCAACCCATCAACAATACATGAAAAATGAGACCAACATGGCTTCACCCAAGCTCACCTCAACTTGAATCACAACAACAAAACAACAACAACATGCACGAACTATACCTTCAAATCATCATACAACACAAGAAAAATGATCATTCTTACCTTGTAACTAAACACTTCATTCGGCTAGCCCTTCACTTTCACTTCTTGAATTTTAACACTTGCTCTTGCTATTCCAATGAATGCTACACGTTAATACACCTTTAGGGGAGTTAAATTATCCAAGAAACTATTTTTGTTGGAGCAATTTGGAGGAGGGTGTTCTCGGCCAGCTTGTAGCCGAGAGCCTCTCTCTCTATCACTATACTTTCTAAACTTTGTAATGTTGAAAATGATGTAGTTAGTTCATAGTGAATTAGAATTTTGCCTTATATATGAGTTGCAAGGGTTGGAGAAGTGTCCCACTCAATATTTGGGTCAAATATTCTTTGACCATCCCACTAAACTACACGGCCAACTATGGCTATTTTTAATGGACTGATTTAGTTTTCCAATCCCACTTAATAATCTAATCATGGTTAATTTAATCCCAATTATCCATTAATGCTTCTATACCAAACGAAATTTGTAGGTAACTTGTGACTTGAAACGAAACCGGAAGTTAAAGTCTCTACTTCGTATCTTAAAATAGTCTTGTCTTTAACTTGTCGCGTTTAGTTTAAAACGTCCCAAAGTATGAAAATATGTGGTATTACATCCTCCCCCCCTTTAGAACATTCGTCCTCGAATGTCGATTTTATCCCGTCGGGTTCTATAAGAGTCTTCGGAAGGGTTTTCCTTATCGCTAACATATTTTTTGAGCAGACAATTAACACAATAAAGCAAGGGGGTTTAGATTACCTGTAGGCGTGGAAAACAAGTGAGGATATTTCTTTTCCATCTCCCCTTCAGCCTCCCAAGTCATCTCTTCCCTATTATTGTTCCGCCACAACACTTTAACCGATGCCACATCTTTTGTTCGCAACCTTCTGATTTGTCGATCAAGTATGGCTATAGGCTGCTCTTTGTATGATAGCTCCTCTGTTACCTGGATATCATCTGCCGGAAACACCCTGGAAGGATCGCCTATATACTTCCGAAGCATTGACACATGGAAGACCGGATGCACTACTTCTAAATCCGCTGGTAGATTTAACTCGTAGGCAACTTGGCCTACCTTACGGATAATCTGGTAAGGTCCAATGTATCTCAGGCTCAACTTCCCTTTCTTGCCGAAGCTCATAACACCCTTCATGGGTGACACCTTCAAGAACACCCAATCGCCAACCTGAAATTTCAAGTGTCGACGTCGATTATTGGCATATGACTTCTGCCCACTCAGGGCTACCAGTAACCTTTCCTGAATAAGCTTCACCTTATCGACAGCCTACTGAACCATATCTGGGCCTATTAGATTAGTCTCACCAACTTCGAACCAGCCTATAGGGGATCTACACTTCCTGCCATATAGAGCTTCGTACGGTGCCATCTGAATGCTAGAATGGTAGCTATTGTTATAAGCAAACTCGATCAGCGGCAAGTGATCATCCCAGCTGCCCCTAAAATCAATGACACAGGCCCGTAACATATCTTGTAGCGTCTGAATGGTACGCTCGGCCTGTCCGTCAGTCTGAGGGTGAAATGCAGTGCTGAGACTCACCTGTGTCCCCAATCCATCCTGGAAGGATCTCCAGAAATTAGCTGTAAACTGGGCCCCTCTAGCAGAGATAATAGCTGTGGGAACCCCATGAAGTCTCACTATCTCCTTAAGATACAATCTGGCCTAATCTTCAGCTGAATACGTAGTCCTGACTGGAAGAAAGTGGGCTGATTTCGTCAGTCTATCAACAATAACCCAGACAGAGTCATATTTCCGTAGAGTGCGAGGTAGACCTGTGACAAAATCCATGTTAATTACCTCCCATTTCCAGGTCGGAATCTCCATCTCCTGCAGTAGTCCTCCAGGCTTCTGGTGCTCTATCTTGACCTGTTGGCAATTCGGACACCGGGCCACGAATTCTGCTATGTCCTTTTTCATACCATTCCACCAATACAAACACCTAAGGTCATGATATATTTTTGTTGATCTTGGGTGAACAGAATAACGAGCATAGTGTGCCTCCCCCATAACCTGTTGCCTTAATCCTGCAACCTCAGGTACACATAATCTGTTTCTGTATTGAAGTACTCCATCAGATGACATCTTGAATGGGGTCTCGTCCTTCTGAAGTGCTGTGTCTTTGTAATGTACAAGAATAGGATCCTTATATTGACGTCTCTTCACTTCTTCTACAATAGAGGACTCAGCAACACCTCGCACAAAAATTCTACCATTATCAGAATCAGCCAAATGAACTCCAAGGCTAGCTAGCTGATGAATCTCATGGACTATTTCTTTCCTTCCTGGCTGTACACCTGCCAAACTACCCATAGATTTACGGCTGAGTGCATTTGCTACAACGTTAGCCTTTCCTGGGTGATACAGAATATCGACATCATAATCTTTCAACAACTCTAGCCACCTCCTTTGCCGCAAATTCAGCTCTTTCTGCTTAAAGATATACTGGAGACTCTTATGATCTGTATAAATATAAACATGCACGCCATATAGATAATTTCTCCATATCTTCAAGGCATGTATCACCGCCGCCAACTCCAGGTCATGGGTAGGATAATTTCTTTCGTGCTTCCTGAGTTGCCGGGAGGCATAGGCTATAACTCTGCAATGCTGCATTAATACAAAACCTAGCCCAACACCTGAAGCGTCACAATAAACAACATAGCCATCTGGCCCCTCAGGAAGAGTTAGAACTGGAGCTGTAGTCAACTTGTCCTTCAATAATTGGAAGCTTCGTTCCCAAGCATCGGTCTACTGGAACTTAGCTACCTTCTGTGTTAGCCTTGTTAAAGGCGCTGAAATTGAGGCAAATTTTCTACAAATCTCCTGTAATATCCTGCTAGCCCCAGAAAGCTACGTACTTCAGTAGGCATCGTAGGTCTAGGCCAAGTCTTAACGGCCTCAATTTTCTGCGAGTCTACCCGAATACCGTCTGCTCCAACAATATGCCCCAGAAATGCTACTGAAGTCAACCAGAACTCACATTTAGAGAACTTAGCATATAATTTTTGATTCTGGAGGACCTTAAATACAGTCCTCAAGTGACCTGCATGCTCTTCTTCCGATCGTGAATAGACCAGAATATCATCAATAAATACAATCATGAACAAGTCAAGGAATGGCTTAAACACCCTGTTCATCAAGTCCATAAACACTGCTGGAGCATTGGTCAGCCCAAAAGACATCACTTTAAACTCGTAATGTCCGTATCGGGTCCTGAATGCAGTCTTCGGAATGTCTGCTTCCTTTACCCGCACCTGGTGGTAACCTGACCGCAAGTCTATCTTTGAAAAACATTTAGCACCCTGCAACTGGTCAAATAAATCATCAATCCTGGGAAGGGGATATCTGTTCTTTATTGTTACTTTGTTCAGTTGCCTATAATCAATACACATCCGCAGTGACCCATCCTTCTTTCTTACAAATAATACCGGTGCGCCCCAAGGTGATGTACTGGCCTAATGAAGCCCTTCTCTAATAGATCTCTCAGTTGCTCCTTCAATTCTTTCAATTCTGCAGGTGCCATTCTGTAAGGAGGAATAGATATGGGCTGAGTATCTGGCAATACATCTATAGTGAACTCTATCTCACGTTCAGGAGGAAGACCTAGAAGTTCCTCTGGAAACACATCTGGAAATTCATTAACCACTGGGACTGACTGGAGAGTCGGTACTCCTGCTTTCAAGTCATGCACACGAACCAGATGGTAAATATAGCCCTTCCTAACCATTTTCCTTGCCTTGAGGTATGAAATAAACTTACCTCTCGGCGATGCTGTATTCCCCCTCCATTCTATAATTGGTTCCCCTGGGAACTGAAACCGAACCACTTTGCCTTTATACCTTAGTCACATAAATCACGTCATATTATTTAGTCGCCTCCTCACTAGGCTTTACTCATTCTTATCACAACACTTGTTATATTCACGTAATATCTTGTCCGTAACCAATCCTATAATGTAACACTTCTTGGCCTTATTCACGACTCTTACTATGGTTTAATTACACCCTGTGGAGTAGGCGTACTTAACCTTTGGTCAATCTTACCCATAATATCTCACAAGCTGTCTTATCAATACATTCGTGTTTGTCATAATTCTTCCTCCCTTGCACTCTTGTCTCAATCATCCTATTTCTTCTTTTAACTATAAATTCGTCGTAATTTACCCCTGCTTATCAGTTCCGTCGATACCTCAATATAACATTTTATTAAAATTTTGTCGGCCCCTTCTAAATCATCCCTTAGTATCACAAACCCTTCCAAATTATCCTAGCATTTCTTTTTACCATACTGATACCGACCTCATAATTACTATTACCATCAATTCATCGGTCAATCTTTATCTCTCAAAGTCAGACGCACTTGCGACTTAGTCAAACCTTATCGTTACTGTTGGCGCGACTTTCCAAAAATATTACGAACTTATACGTCAATTCCTTGTTATTTCTCAGAAAATTTTGGCAGAGTTTCCTCTGTATTTCTTACTATCCCAAAACCTGCACGCAGGAAATACCAATAACGCCTCACAGGGCCAACATACACACATACATATTATATCGTATCGTAGCCGCACAGGGCTTCCTATATCAGTCACAAGATGAAAATGACGAGCTTGCCTCGTGTATCCAACCCAAACTGTACCTGTTACTCTTTCCTGTTTATTTTTCCTTTCCATCTTTAACTGCAGGTTTCAAACGTACCTGCAGCATTCATACTATGTCTAACATATATCCCGCTTACAGTTACTGATGCTTTTGATTTCCGCTTGCCGCTATTAGGTAACAATCTATAACAATTACACATATATAGGAAATTTCGATAAGATCTCATATACCTGTAGCTGATCAGTCTCTAGTGTGACCCGGTGATCTAGAAAGTGAAGTGTGCTCCTCGTCATCGTCTGCCCGCCATCTACTCGTCTGACCTTCATCGTCTTCTTCATCTAAATCCGGGAAATGCAGATAATCGGGCAACTCCTGGTTTACCGATGACCAGGACAGGGGGATGGAATAATCTGTAACACTTACCGGGGTAGCCGGTCTGATGTGGTGCCCTGCCATAGGAGCAACTGGTATGGGTTCAGGGACCGCCTCCTTGGATATCAAAAACTCTGGAGGAATTGTCGCTGGGTCCTCCGAGGGGTCAGTCTCGATAGAATAACTGAGGCTCCTCCTACTCGATCCTGGAGCCTGGGGTCCCGGACTTACCCTAGGGGCCTTCTTAGCACCCCCGCTATCTGAAGCTGGCCTCTTCATCTCTCGCAATTCTGCACCTACCTACAGGAAAGACGTCAGAAACCAATCTTTCCTAAGTCCAGGCTCTATCGCACGATCTAAGACAGAAGGAAAGATGACATCCTAAATGTCCTGTAGCTTCCTGTTTATAAATGTGGTGCACAACACATCGATAAACAAGACTCTACTCGACACGGTCTGTAGACACTCCGAGGATTGAACCGCTCTGATACCATTTTTGTCACGACCCAACCCCGTAGGCCGGGACTAGTGTCCGAATTGGACACTCATATCATCTGTTAACCATAATATTTTATAACCAGCATATTATGAACTTATTTGTATAAAAAAGACAGGACGTTATTCTAAAGCTGCCACAATTCTGTATGTCGTAGGCACCTGTCTCCTGAGGAGTTACGATCTTCAACAACAACATATATATGTTTACGCAAGCCGACAAGGCTGCCACTACATGCAACATCCCAAACATATATATATATGCATGCCGACAAGGCTGCCATTACGAATGGGTACGCCCCAAACATAAGTCATATTCATACAATGCAACAACAACTATATACAGACCCACACATGTGTCCACACCTCTAAGAGTAATGACAGTATCATATGACGGGACAGGGCCCCGCCGTACCCCAAATAAACACATACATATACAACAAAAGGGAGTTATACCACAAGCTAGGCTCCGGAACAAAGGAGCACTTCAAAGTAGCTGAATAGATATCCTAGGCTGGCGGATCTCCGAAACGAGCGTCTGTACCTGCGGGCATGAACGCAGCCCCCCGAAGAAAAGGGGGTCAGTACGGAATATGTACTGAGCATATAAAGCATGAAATATAGTAGTAGACTTATCCTGAGACAAGGTGTGTAGGACCCAATGCAACAGACAAAATTTCATAAAACTTGCCTTTGAACATATTTCATCTGTATTGTTCTCATATCAATATCAATATAGAGTTTTGTAACCAAGGCTGAATAATCATTCTGTATATAACATATATAACGTGTCCCGGCCCTTTAGTGAGGGACTCGGTAATTATAATCATAGCATCATAACATAAACATATACGTGTCCCGGCCCTCTAGTGAGGGACTCGGTAATAAGGAATATATGCCCTCCTGGCCGCCATCTCCATATCATCATGTCATCATATCATCATATCATCATATATATATATATATATATAACGTGTCCCGGCCCTCTAGTGAGGGGCTCGGTGAGTAATATAGTAAATATGCGCATGAAAACGTGTCCTGGCCCGGGACTCAGTGAAGGATATAGCGGTAAGCACGAGCAGAATAATAAGCAACCACATATATGCAATTCATCTTTTGAGACTCAATAGATAAGTAACTAACCAGCTCTAAAGTGTCAGGATAATAATCATATTCAGTTCTTTTTAAATCTCATTACAAGTTATAGCAAGGAACGTTTCAGATTTCATGTACATGTATCAATTTGACATGGTGTAACTTTTGATAGTCAAGTATGCCTTTAATTATGCAATTCTTTAAAAGTAGGAACTTCTATACATCATTCATTAGTTAATCATATAGTAGGCTCGTGACCATAACATTACGGAATGAATAGAATCATAAGTCATGCTTGGAACTAGAGAGTAGAATTTACCCCAAGGTTCATATCATTTCTTACTTACGTCTAGGACATGCCAAAAGAAAGAAGGAATAGGCTTTACATACCTTTAGTGTTTAGTTGTATTATAACTTGTACTTGCTGCCCAATAGTACTTATCCTATATCAAGATATCAAGAGCTACAATTAGTCTACGAGGGAATTCAATATGTATTTTAACGTTAACAATCCCTTTCCAACATTTAGACGATGTTTCGTTCGGATTCAAACCAACTAGTACTACAAGCTAATATTGTTAGTAATTCTTTCATGTATCAATCCGAACTTGTTTAAACATGACTTAAGGGAACTTTGGACAGTCTGTACATCATTTAAAACAGGCCCTTATCCACGGCCAAACAACACACACAACATTACCATTTTCGCTGCGCAATTTTCCAACTTCAACCACAATGACAACAACACGTTTACAACATTACTTATACGATTATTGGAACTGTTTTAGCATCATATTAACTCTTACAACAGCCCACAAACCATTTCAATTTCAACTTGAATCATTAAACTTCACTTTCACTATACGTTCACAACAATAACCAACATTCAACATACACTAATTCACTCCTAACATTAAAACAGTCCACGGTTTGGACTGTGTTCCCCCTTCAACATGATTCATTTCTTTAACACCTCAATTCACATATTCATAATGCATACAATACACCACATTGTCCATAACAACAACAATCAAAACATGACCCAAAACAGTCCATAAATTCCTCTAAAACAGCCCCCTACACGGCTTTAACACAACCACAACAACTTCATGATTTTCATCCATTTATCCACACTACAACACATTCAATTCCTTCCCAATACATGTACAAGAAGATTAAACATGATTCCATTTAAGTCTACAACCCACGGCCCACTTCAACTTCAAGAAAAACAGTCCAATACCAACATGCAACATCATAAACATACTTCTACAATCCTTGTTCATTTACATATGTTGACACACGTTCAACCCATCAACAATACATGCAAAATGAGACCAACATGGCTTCACCCAAGCTCACCTCAACTTCAATCACAACAACAAAAAAACAACAACATGCATGAACTATACCTTCAAACCATCATACAACACAAGAAAAATGATCATTCTTACCTTGTAACTAAACACTTCAATCGGCTAGCCCTTCACTTTCACTTCTTGAATTTTAACACTTGCTCTTGCTATTCCAATGAATGCTACATGTTAATACACCTTTAGGGGAGTTAAATTATCCAAGAAACTGACTTTTTTGGAGCAATTTGGAGGAGGGTGTTCTCGGCCAGCTTGTAGCCGAGAGCCTCTCTCTCTATCACTATACTTTCTAAACTTTGCAATGTTGAAAATGATGTAGTTAGTTGATAGTGAATCAGCATTTTGCCTTATATATGAGTTGCAAGGGTTGGACAAATGCCCCACTCAATATTTGGGTCAAATATTCTTTGACCATCCCACTAAACTACACGGCCAACTATGGCTATTTTTAATGGACTGATTTAGTTTTCCAATCCCACTTAATAATCTAATCATGGTTAATTTAATCCCAATTATCCATTAATGCTTCTATACCAAACGAAATTTGTAGGTAACTTATGACTTAAAACGAAACCGGAAGTTAAAGTCTCTACTTCGTATCTTAAAATAGTCTTGTCTTTAACTTGTCGCGTTTAGTTTAAAACGTCCCAAAGTATGAAAATATGGGGTATAACATCCTCCCCCCCTTTAGAACATTCGTCCTCGAATGTCGATTTTATCCCGTCGGGTTCTATAAGAGTCTTGGGAAGGGTTTTCCTTATCGCTATCATATAGATTGAGCAGACAATTAACACAATCAAGCAAGGGGGTTTAGATTACCTGTAGGCGTGGAAAACAAGTGAGGATATTTCTTTTCCATCTCCCCTTCAGCCTCCCAAGTCATCTCCTCCCTATTATTGTTCCGCCACAACACTTTAACCGACGCCACATCTTTTGTTCGCAACCTTCTGATTTGTCGATCAAGTATGGACATAGGCTGCTCTTCGTATGATAGTTCATCTGTTACCTGGATATCATCTGCCGAAAACACCCTGGAAGGATCGCCTATATACTTCCGAAGCATTGACACATGGAAGACCGGATGTACTGCTTCTAAATCCGCTGGTAGATCTAACTCGTAGGCAACTTGGCCTACCTTACGGATAATCTGGTAAGGTCCAATATATCTTGGGCTCAACTTCCCTTTCTTGCCGAATCTCATAACACCCTTCATGGGTGAAAACTTCAAGAACACCCAATCGCCAACCTGAAATTCCAAGTGTCGACGTCGATTATTTGCATATGACTTCTGCCAACTCTGGGCTGCCAGTAACCTTTCCTGAATAAGCTTCACCTTATCGACAGCCTGCTGAACCATATCTGGGCCTATTAGCTTAGTCTCACCAACTTCAAACCAGCCTATAGGGGATCTACACTTCCTGCCATATAGAGCTTCGTACGGTGCCATCTGAATGTTAGAATGGTAGTTATTGTTATAAGCAAACTCGATCAGCGGCAAGTGATCATCCCAGTTGCCCCTAAAATCAATGACACAGGCCCGGAAGTTAAAGTCTCTACTTCGTATCTTAAAATAGTCTTATCTTTAACTTGTCGCGTTTAGTTTAAAACGTCCTAAAGTATGAAAATATGGGGTATAACACCATAGCACCGCCACATCGCGGAGTCTATAAGAGGCCAACTCTACCGATTCGGTCTCAGAAGCATGCATAAGTTTCAGCGTCCTCAACATCTCATCAACAAAGCCTTGGGGGTCCTCATCCGGTTTCGACCCAAAAAATTCCGGAGGATTTAAAGTCAAGAAATCACGGGCTCTCGTACTGGCCGATCGATCACTTGGGCCTGCATTCTGTCGTTGTGCCTGAGCGGCAACCAACTGCGTCAATAAATGTATGGCCTCGGATACCTGTTGACCCGAAGCAACTGGCGGAGGAATTGGGACTAAGGCTCCTCCCTGCTCTCCTACATTAGGCGAGGCCTCATTCTGTGATTCACCTTCCTCTACATTTGCCGGAGGCACCCTTTCTGCCCCCTTCTTCGTCGTAGCTTTGCCTTTCTGGGCAGCTGTAGCTTTTCCTTTCGGCGGCATTCTGAAATCACAACGCACTTTTAGGGGAGGATAAAATCCTATGCATGGCTCTATCGCACGATCTAGTAAAAAGAAAGATGGTCATTTTCCTCAATGCCCTGTAGCCACTTGTTTATTGATGTGGCGCGCAACACACCATAAACAAGACTCTACTAGACACGGCTCGTAGACACTTCCTAGGACGAACTACTCTGATACCACTTCTGTCACGACCCAACTAGGGGCCGCGACGGGTACCCGGGGCTAACCGCCGAGCACCGCTCGCTCTATTACCCTCCTTACTCAATTAATGCCTTATTATCATATTTATGCTTAAAACATGGAAAAAGATCATAACTTATATGGAAACATAAATACTTGTGTATATAGAAAAGTTTGGTACATCAAAATAATGAGTGCACCTATACATGAAAGATGTGAGACCATGCTACCCACACTACGTATCTACGAGCCTCTACTGACATACTATACAATGGACGGAACAAGACTCCGTCATGCCCAGAATATATATATACATATGTACCAAAAGAGAAATCACAAGCACCTCCGAACAATGGAGTGCTCTCAACAGCTGACAGCTCCTAAGTATCTGGATCAAGCTCGCCTCCCTGTCTACCTGTGGGCATGAACACAACGTCCAAAGAAGGGACGTCAGTACGAATATTGTACTGAGTATGAGAGGCATGAACAGTGAAGAAAGGCATCAATAATATAATGAGCGCATCAATATAAAGCATATGGATCTGACTGATAGTCATAAATGGAATAATGCATGCTGTCTTACTCATACTTATCATCGTAACATGTATGCATCATATGCAAGCTGCCCGCCCATGTCGGAACGGTGTGATAATCAATAATATAAGCCCGCGTCCAGGCCTCCCACGTCCGGGGTACCATCTCATGCCGCCCACTAGTGGTGTCTGCCCACGCCCGAAGGTCATGGTGTATCCGTATCGCCGCCCGCCGAAGCGGTGTCTGCCCGGCCAACTAGGCCCGGTATGCAATGCTCATGCCATGCTTATCATAAAATAGTCATAATAATATACTTATTGTAAAATATTTACCTTATCATAACACATGCATAAGGTTTGAGAACAACTTTACTCTATCGGGGTGACGTAAGGTCGTCACCCCCCGATTACTTTATGCAGCAATTACGAACTTTCTGCCTCACCTTGAAAGGACTAGTACATAAGGTGAGTGTACTAAAGACTAACATCATCATATCGTATAACTTATCTCATATAGACATTTAACTTTTTGGAATGTAGGAGCTCATGGAAAGATGGTAATTCGGACTCTAAGATTCATGCCATTGGAAAGAAAGGACTAGCCTCACATACCTTGTCGTTTAGCTAAGTTGTTGTCCACTTATTCTCCTTCGATACCACGTCGTCACCTTCATGCGAGAATTCGTATTACATTAGTTAACCGACTATGAAAATGCATCGTTATCCCTAGAGAAAATTAGGCGGCATTTCCTTTGAGTTTAACACTTATATCATGACCTATACACCATTTGTAACGTATTCATAATCATAACACGTCAACTTCTATGATTCCATCCAACTACCATTCCATAGTGACACTATTTACTCAATCATGACCCATTCCTATGTTCTTATACATTTTAAGTATCTAAGTTTTCCAATACCTTGAATCACGTGGCATAGTCATGAAACATACCTTAAATGATGATTGAACAAGCCTTTAGTTGAAATACTTCACTTAGCCAAAACCCTAGCTCCACCCTTTTGAGGATTTCTTGACTTAGATGATCCTTTGATGTGTTCTTACACTTGTTTTCATGAATTTAGTGGTGTTGATCTTGATGTTCCCTTTGATTCTCTTAAATTCTTATGGAGGAAATATTTGGAGAGTTCTAGAGCATTCTTGAGTTGTATGGAAGAAAAATGAAATGAAATGAGGCTTAAGTCCCTTTTTAGTAACTCAAAACTGATGTTTAATGAATTCTCGTCGGGATGAACAATGGTCGTAAACCACAGTTTACGGACCGTATTGTGGTTTACGGTCCGTCCTCCGCGATCGTTTTTAAGTATTTCAAAACAGAAAGTTTGGCTAAGGGACATGCCAGTTTACGACCGAGGTTTACGGTCCGTAAACCAGTTTACGGGCCGTCCTCCAAGTCGTTTTTAGCCATTTCAACACTTTGACAGAACTTGAAATTTTTGGACAGCTGGAGGACGATTGCACTATACGGTCTGTAAATCACTTTACGGGCCGAATAGTGCCCTTTACGACCACTGTGCTGAAAATTTTCCGCCACCTTCTTATTTCCAAAAATTCATAATTAGCCATTCCCAACTTAATAAAACATCATGCACTCAAGCCCTTCATTGTTCTACTCATCACACAAGTACGGAAAAATTTCCGAGGTGTAACACCTTTCTTTATATGGCATGAATCTTATAGCATGACTCTCTTTCTTATTCACGAATCTCCTAAGCTCCGGAAAGTATTAGTCTATGTCCATAATTAGCTATACAAAGTAATGAGTAAAGAATAGAGATCCTAATATACATGATGTGATGATCCCATAATGTTAATGATGCTATTTGTTGGTCACACTCGCCTTATATGCTAATTCCTTCAAGGTGAGGCAGGATGTTAATGGTTGTTCCATAATGACATCGAGGGATCATGACCTTACGCCACCCCGCCAGAGTATAGTTGTTCTTGAGTCTTATGCATGTACTATGATAAGCATGTTATGATAAGCATACCATGATGAGCATATGATGATGACATTACACCGCGCCTATTTGGCTGGGCAGTCACCGCCAAGGCGAGCAGCTATACACCATGGCCAGATGGCATGGGCAGACACCACTAGTGGGCGGCATGAGATGATACCCCGGACGCGGGAGGCATGGACGCGGGCTAATGTTACTGATTATCACACCGTACCTATATGGTCGGGCAGTTTATATATATACATGTTATGCATACATGAGATGATGATGAGTATAAAAGTAAGTCAGCATGCATTACTTCTTATATGATTCACAGCCAGATACAGTTGCTCCATATTTGATACCTCCCTTATTTCCTTGATGTACCGTTATTGTTTATGCCTCTCATACTCAGTACAACATTCTTACTGACGTCCATTTTCTTTGGACGCTGTGTTCATGCCCACAGGTAGGCAGGGAGGTGAGCTGGATCCAAAGTCTTAGTAGTTGTTAGCTAATTGAGAGCACTCCATTGTCTGGAGGTGCTCATGATTACTCTTTTGGTATATTTATGTGTATTTTGGGCACGACGGAGTCTTGTTCCGCCTATATGTATAGTATGTCAGTAGAGGCTTGTAGATGCGCAGTGTGGGTTAGATGGTCTCACGAGGTGCTGTTACAGATATATGTACATTTATTATTTTGATATCCTAAAGGCATATATATATATATATAAAGGTATTCATGTTTTCATATGAAATATTATTTTTCCCATGCTTTGAGTATAAATGTGATAAAAAGGGCATTAAATGAGTAAGATGAGTAACAGAGCGAATGGTGCTCAGCGGTTAGCCCCGGGTACCTGTCGCGGCCCCTAGCTGGGTCGTGACAGAAGTGTTATCAGAGCAGTTCGTTCTAGGAAGTGTCGACGAGCCGTGTCTAGTAGAGTCTTGTTTATGGTGTGTTGCGCGCCACGCTAATAAACAAGAGGCTACAGGGTATTTAGGAAAAATGACCATCCTTCTTCTTATGAGATCGTGCGATAGAGCCATGTATAAGATTTTATCCTCCCTAAGAGTGTGTTATGATTTCAGAAAGTGCCGCCAAAGGGAAAAGCTACAGCTGCCCAAAAAGGCAAGACTACGACAAAGTGTCTGGCAGAAAGAGAGCCTCCGATGAATGTAGAGGAGGGCGAATCACAAAATGAGGCCTCGCCCAATGTGGAAGAGCAAGGAGGAGCTTCAGCTCCGGTTCCTCCACCGGCTGCTTCGGGTCAACAAATGACCAATGCTATACAGTTATTGACACAATTGGTTACCGCCCAGGTACAGCGGCAAGGTACAGGTTCGAGTGATCGGGCAGCGAGTACTAAAGCCCGTTATTTCATGACATTTAATCCTCCGGAGTTCTTTGGGTCGAAGCCGGATGAAGATCCGCAAAACTTCATTGATGAAATGTTGAGGACCTTAAAGATTATTCATGCCTCCGAGACCGAATCCGTGGAGTTGGCTTCTTATAGACTCCGGGATGTGGCGGTGTTATGGTACAATAATTGGATGGCGTCAAGAACAGAAAATGCACCTCCTCCCGTTTGGCAAGAGTTTGTGGATGCTTTTATTCATCACTATTTGCCACCCGAGGTCCGCCGAGCTAGAGCAGACAGGTTCTTGAATCTAAAGCAAGGAAGGATGAGTGCTCGGGAGTATAGTATGTAGTTTAATTCTTTAGCCAGGTATGCCCCGGCTATGGTGGCCGACATGGGGGATCGAGTGCACAGGTTTGTGAGTGGTCTGGGACCACATTTATTCAAAGATTGCTTGACAGCCTCATTGCAGGTTGGGATGGACATTTCCCGTATACAAGCCCATGCCCAGAATTTAGAGGGACGACAGCCACCGCAAAGAAGTGATCATGATAGTAACAGGAGACCAGGCAAGAGGGCTAGGTCTATGGGAGCAAACAGTGAGTATAGAGGGGGACCGAGACAGATGCATTCTAGGCATTCAGGCCAGTCAGCGACTAGTGCACCTCCCAGATTTTCAGATAGGAGGTTTGATTGTTCCTTTCGGTCAGGACAGGGCCAGAGTTCGAGGGCCTCAGATTTTCAGTCTAGAGGAGATTTTAGTTAGAGGGGACCCCCAGTACCGCGGTGCAGCCAGTGCGATAGACTTCATTCCGGACAGTGTCGCTAAGGTTCGGACGCTTGCTATGCCTGCGGTCAAGTTGGTCATATGATGAGAGATTGCCCTTTCATGAAAGATAGAGCTGGGACTCAGCCCACAGGTTCAACAGTGGGTTCTTCCTCGGTACGCCCCACAGCACAGACTCCCCAGACTCCAACAGGTAGAGGTAGAGGCAGAGGGGGAACATCTACTTCAGGTGCTGTTCAGCCCCGCGTATATGCTTTAGCTGGGCGACAGGATATTGAGTCCTCCCCAGATGTTGTCACAGGTACATTGACTATATTTTCCCGCGATGTATATGCCTTGATTGATACGGGTTCTACTTTCTCTTATGTTACTTCATATGTTGCCGGTTGTATTGGGGTGAAACCCGAGCCTATTAAACCTTTCGAGGTATTCACTCCGGTTGGTGATCCCGTGATAGCGAGGGAAGTGTACAAAAATTGTGTCATTGTGATATGTGACCGCCAGACCAAAGCCGACTTGATTGAGCTGGAGATGGTAGATTTCGATGTAATTATGGGTATGGATTGGTTGGCCTCATGCTATGCTAATGTTGATTGCCGGACGAAGATGGTTCGATTTCAATTTCCTGGAGAGCCCGTGCTTGAATGGAAGGGTAATACGACATTCCCAAAGGGTGGGTTTATTTCCTACCTTAAGGCAAGGAAGATGATAGCTAAAAGCTATATTTATCATCTAGTTCGGGTTCATGACACCGAGGCAAAGTCGCCAACTTTTCAATCCGTTCCGGTATTGAATGAATTCCCAGATGTATTTCCAGACGAACTCCCAGGTCTTCCTCCAGAAAGGGAAATTGATTTCGCTATCGATGTGTTACCGGACACCGAGCCTATTTATATTCCTCCGTATCGAATGGCTCCGGCAGAATTGAAAGAGCTAAAAGCACAGTTGAAAGATTTGCTTGAAAAGGGGTTTATAAGGCCTAGTTCATCACCGTCGGGAGCACCAGTTTTGTTCGTGAGAAAGAAGGACGGTTCACTATGTATGTGCATTGATTATAGACAATTGAATAAGGTCACGATAAAGAATAAATATCCTCTTCCGAGGATTGATGATTTGTTTGATCAGCTGCAGGGTGACAAATAGTTTTCTAAAATAGATTTGCGATCGGGTTACCATCAAGTGAGAGTTAAAGAAGCGGATATTTCCAAAACTGCTTTCAAGACAAGATATAGCCACTATGAGTTTCGAGTGATGTCATTTGGGTTGACAAATGCCCCGGCGGTGTTGATGAATTTAATGAATAATGTGTTCAGGCCATTTTTGGATCTCTTCGTGATAGTATTTATTGACGATATTCTGGTATATTCTCACACAGAATCAGAGCATGCAGAACACTTGCGAATGGTTCTTGGAATTCTTCGAGCTCGGGAATTATATGCAAAGTTCTCAAAGTTCGAGTTTTGGCTAAATTTCGTGACATTTATAGGCCATGTTATTTCAGATGATGGCATCCGAGTCGACACTCAGAAAATTGAAGCTGTGAAGACTTGGCCAAGGCCTACGACGCCAACAGAGGTGCGTAGTTTTCTGGGGTTGGCAGGCTATTATAGAAGATTTTTAGAGGGCTTCTCATCTATTTCATCCCCATTAACGAAGTTAACCCAGAAGTCGGCAAAATTTCAATGGAACGACGCTTGTGAGAGTAGTTTTCAAGAGTTGAAAGACAGATTGACCTCAGCTCCGGTTTTAACACTTCCAGAAGGGCCAGATGGCTATGTTGTGTATTGTGATGCTTCCGGTGTGGGACTAGGATGTGTACTAATGCAACATGATAGAGTTATGGCATACGCTTCGAGGCAGTTGCGGAAACATGAACAGAATTATCCAACTCATGATCTCGAATTGGCCGCGGTTATTCATGCCTTAAAAATATGGAGGCATTATTTGTATGGTGTGCATGTCGATATCTACACAGATCACAAAAGTCTTCAATATATTTTCAAGCAGAAGGAGTTAAACCTGCGACAGAGGCGGTGGTTAGAATTGTTGAAGGATTATGATGTAAATATTTTATACCACCCCGAAAAAGCGAACGTGGTAGCCGATGCGCTTAGCCGTCGATCAATGGGTAGTTTATGTGGAGTTCCTTCAGAAAAGAAAGAAATGGTTCGTGAGCTCCATCGATTAGCAAACCTTGGAGTACGTGTAATTGATTCGGGTAATGCAGGGATTAGTGTTAATGATCCTACAGTCTCGCCCTTGAATATGGGAATAAAAGAGCGCCAGTACGAAGATCCACAAATGTGTCATTACAAGGATGTTTCTCGCGAAAAAGAGAAGTCTCCATTCGAAGCTTCCGTAGATGTAATCCTTAGGTGTCGAGGCAGACTATGTGTCCCGGATGTTGCAAAACTGAGTCGTCGAATTCTAGAGGAAGCTCACTATTCTCGGTATTCTATCCACCCAGGAGCAACAAAGATGTATCATGATTTGAGAATGATATATTGGTGGGACGGCATGAAGAAAGACATAGCAGAATTTGTAGCTCAATGTCCGAACTGCCAACAAGTAAAGATTGAACATCAAAAGCCAGGAGGCTTATTGCAAGCAATGGAGATTCCTACATGGAAATAGGAAGAAATTAATATGGATTTCATTGTAGGGTTACCTCGCTCCCGAGGCAAATATGATTCTCTATGGGTGATTGTGGATAGATTAACAAAAGCAGCTCATTTTCTTCCGGTCAAGACCACATATTCAGCTGAAGATTATGCCAGGCTATATCTCAAAGAGATTGAGCGACTCCATGGTATTCCAATGTTTATTATCACAGATAGGGGAGCACAATTTACAGCTAAGTTCTGGAAGTCTTTTCAAGAGGGTCTAGGTACCCAAGTGAAATTTAGCACGGCATTTCATCCTCAGACCGACGGACAGGCCGAGCGAACTATTCAGACTTTGGAAGATATGTTGAGGGCATGCATATTAGATTTTGGTGGTAGTTGGGAAGATCACTTACCTTTGATTGGGTTTGCCTATAATAACAACTATCATTCCAGCATTCAAATGGCCCCATATGAAGCTTTATATGGGAGGAAATGCAGATCCCCGATTGGATGGTTTGAAATAGGAGAAGTACAACTAATAGGCCCTGAATTGATTCAACAAGTGGTGGAGAAAGTCAAGGTGATACGAGATCGATTATTGACAGCCCAAAGTCGCCAAAAGTCTTCCGCGGACAATCGCTGGCGAGACTTGGAATTTCAGATGGATGATTGGGTATTTCTGAAAGTATCGCCAATGAAAGGGGTAATGAGGTTTGGTAAAAAGGGGAAGTTGAGCCCAAGATATATTGGACCTTATAGAATTATCAGTAAGGTGGGTCGTGTAGCCTACGAATTGGACTTGCCTTCAGAGCTCGAGTCAGTACACCAAGGTTTTCATGTTTCGATGCTCCGCAAGTGCATTGGAGACCCAACGAGAATAGTTCCGGTTGATGATATCCAAGTAACAGAAAAATTGGCATATGAAGAAGTGCCTGTTGCCATTTTAGATAGACAAGTGCGAAGACTTCGAAACAAAGAAGTAGCTTCAGTGAAGGTCTTGTGGAGAAATAATAACCGGGAAGAAATGACATGGGAAGCGGAGGAGAATATGAAAGCCGAATATCCACATCTATTCCAATCTCCAGAAGAGGTTCAAGACGAGACACCAACACTATGAGGTATGTATGCTTACCTTTTTATGCTTATGGTCGTGTGTGGCCATAGATATGTTGATATTGTGATATAGCCCTGTGAGGCAATGATATTATGGGTTGTTGTGATAGGTTGGTAGTGCCATGTTATAGGGGAGACTCTGGCGAAATTTTTCTAGGATCCCCGAGTGTGTTAACATTCGACGATGAATGTTCCAAAAGGGGGGGAGAATGTTACACCTTGGAAACTTCCCCGTACATGTACAGTGAATAGGTTGTATGAAGGTCATAAGGTATGCCATGTTTGATGAGTAAGAAATAGTATTTGATGACCCTAAAATGAGAATTCAAAAGCATACGAGGTAAGGAAAGGAAGTTGTTAAGGAAAGCGAGTCACATAGTGTGTATCGGATAAGAATAACGAGCAACGATTCTGTGATGGTATAATGATGTCTTAGAGACAATTAATAACGTCCCTTATGTTGGTATTAAAGTGTTAAACAAGTGCCAAGAAGGTTCCATAAGGATCGGAGATCAAACGAGTCGACGAGAATGAAAACGGAACCACTGGGCATTATACGGTCCAACCTACGGACCGTATAAATTGTACCAGCCGTATATGAGACCGTATAATTTTCCAAGGAGGCCACCAGCCACTGGACCAAATATACGGCCACACATACGGTTCGTATAAATAGTACGGACTGTATGTTGGTCCGTATAAAGTTGCTCGGCCAGCTTTTAAATTCATATAAGGGACCATTTTTTCATTCCATCTTATTTCATTTCTCATCTCTCCAACTCAAGAAAGCTCGAGAACCCTCCAAACACTTCAACCATAATAATACCAAGGAAATCAATGATCAACAACATTAAACCCGTGAAACAAAGTGTGTGAAACTCAAGTGAAGTTCATCCAAACTAAGAAATCCCAAAAGAGGTGAAGTAGGGATTTGGTGCAAAAGGAAGGATTACACTCTAGGTTTGTTCCATCACCATCCAAGGTAAGTTTCATGACTTTATCATGTTGTTTAAGGTATTGGAGAGCTAAGATGCTCAAATTGTAGAAAAACATAGAAGATGGGTCTCAAATGAGAGAATATTGTCACAATTGAATGGTAGTTGAGTGGAATCATGAATGTTGATATGCTATGATTATGAATATGTTGTAAATGATGTTTAGGCCATGAAATAAGTATTATATGTGATAAAACGCGATAAAAAGCTATAACCACTAAATGTGGAGAAATTGGAGAGAAATGGTGGATTTTGCTTAAAGTATATAAATGATGATTGTTGATTGCAATATTGTGAGTGTTGTTGTAAATGTTGGGAGTTGAAATGAAATATCGGAAAAGTAGTAGAAACAAAGGAAGTGCTGCCCAATTTTCCCTAGAAATAGCGATATGTTTTTATAGTCGATTAACTAATGTTAATTCAAATTCTCTCGTGAAGGTAGCGACGTGATATCGAAGGAGAACAAGTGAACGATAGATTAGCTAAATGACAAAGGTATGTGAGGCTAGTCCTTTCTTTATATGGCATGAATCTTATAGCATGACTCTCTTTCTTATGCACGAATTTCCTAAGCTCCGGAAAGTATTAGTCTATGTCCATAATTAGCTATACAAGGTAATGAGTGTTATATCCCGTATTTTCGCGTATTCGGGAAATTCGAAATAATTTTGATTTGTAAGGAACAAGGTCACATGATGATTTGAATTAATATATGTGTGTGTTGTTCATGAAAAATATTAGTGTGGAAACACGAGAAAGGCCAAGGGCAAAAATTGGAATTTTGAAAATTAGTTTCGGGAATTACAAAACGAGAATTATAAGTCATTGGGCCCAAGAAAAATGAAAAGAAAATGAGGCCCAAATGAGAGAGGGGTGGCCGGCCATCACTTGGCCCAATCCCACAATAATAATAATTTTCCATGTGCTAAATTATTATAAGGAGCCTTTATATATTAGAAGCTTCATGAAACAAGAAGAGAAAAGCAAACAAAAAGAAGAGCAAAAATCAAGAGGCCATTCGGCCCTAAGCTAGGGAAATCATCCCTAAAAAATCTCCCTCCAAAAAATTATTTCTTGTGGTATTTCTACTATATTAAGGGTCCTCTATAACGTGGTGCAATTGTTTGGAAGGAAAGATCACTTGTTTCTTCAATATAACAACTCAATCAAGTGAAGAAGTTGAAGAGAAAAGGTAAGAATTCCTCCCCTTTTGTTATGTTATGAAGGTTTGTTTGTGTTGTAGTGTAAGGAAATGAGTAGAATTCATGAAACCATGGAAGTTTGCTGTCACGACCCAGCCCCGTGGGCCGCGACTGGCACCCTACCTGGGTGCCCAGACCAAATCGCATATTCATTTCCGAATCCAAACTTATTTCAGAATTTTCAAGAAGTTATATCAAACATAATTTATATCGAAAATATGTCTTAAGCGGTCATATCAAATCAAACTCAAACAAAGCGGCGGAATAGACATCGCCGGTCAAAATACAAATATATACAAAAGGGCCATTTGGGGCCATCATATCAAACAGACCGCTTTAAGACCCGAAAGCAAAATCAGACAATAAACACATAGGACCCTCGCCCCACATATATGACTACAGGCCTCTACGAACTCAAAACAAAGACATGTGGCGAGACAGGGCCCCGCCGTACCCAAATAGTCAGACATACCAAATATATACAAAACAAAAGAGTCTGTACCAAAAGTGGACTCCGGATCGGATAAGAGTACTCCGGAATAGCAAGAAGTGAAGCCTACTGCGGAGGATCACCGATATCTGCACCTGCGGGCATAAAACGCAGCCCCCGAAGAAAGGGGGTCAGTACGAAATATGTACTGAGTATGTAAAGCACGGAGTACAGAATTATAGATCAAAACCGAAAGCAAATCAAATGTCAAAGTGGGGTACAAACTGGTATGTCAAAATCTGTATCAAAATCATATACATATGTTTTATGCAAATAAAATCATGCAAACGCTTAAGAACGTGGTCGCCACTCCGACGCTGGCGCCACACACATCATAACACCAGAAGGTTTCAAATCTCCGTACATCTCCGAACATAATCACGATCATCGGTGAGCGTATCGCGTCCCGAGCCATATCACAGCATAACTCCAAACGGAACCGGGCCCTATGGCGAAGCCTCGGGAACCGTAACACAGCATACGGCCGAATTTATCATACAGCGCACGAATCAAAACCGGCCCGGGAACCGGTGAACGAAGTCATAATAAGGCACGAGCGGAGTCGTGAGCAAACAAATGCAAATCGTATTTCAAAATAGTGATTCAAAACAAAGTAAACTCATAAATCATATCCTATTACAAAATAGTCGAATACTTAGTCGACATAAGGTTTCATTTTGCAAAACGATTCCAAAATGGTCCATATAGTTCAAAACCTGGATTAGTGCATCGAATAGTCCAAGCATACCCCGTGGAAGGATGTTCCAAAGATCAGAAGTGGTACGTTCAACTCTATTCTCAAAGATGGCCCGAAGGGCAAATCGGGCATTTTGGGGTAGCGGACCCACCTCGAGTCGAAGTGAGGTGGCGAACATATTCTTTTTCGAGCAGTAATATGCCAAAGGTCATACATAATCATTTCTAGGTTACCCGACCACATTTCGATAGGTTTCGGACGAATAATGGCATTCTAGCCAAAAGGGAGCCTTTAGGCTTCAATCGAATTGAATGAATAGTAACTTTCCTGTGGATCGGGTTTCGAGGAGCAGAAATGCTCCGGAAGGTCTCATATTCAACTAACACACTAAGATATGCCAAATAAAGAATTGGGAAGCTTTACATACCTCACAGACGTCGTAAGCCCTTCCAAAAGTCCAGTCCCGTTTCGTCAAAAATCTGCAAATGGTCAAAGTTACCAATTGAGATTCTTAGGCTTAAAAATGCCTTTAACTCCAATTTTTGCCTACCGAAATTTCGGCAGCACTTCCCCTATAAATCTAACATCCCCGAGACTTAGCTCGGCTCAAAATACAACAACAACAACAGCCCACACATCAACAAACAACACAAACAACAATCAAGCCATTCTAGCTTCAAAATTCCACTTTGTTATCTAAATTGGCAACTTCCATTCAAACTTTCAAAACTCCAATTCTACATCTACATAATTGGATTCATTTCCACATTCAAACTTATACAATCACAATCTAACTACAATCCAAGCCATACCCGAAATTACACCAAAATCCATTATGTTCCATAATTCTTCAAAACAATCAAAAGTGCACGACGAACATTCTAACTCACGTCGTTTCATTCCGAATTCATTAACATCATTATAAGTTCATATCTAAAGTCTCTAGCACCCTAAATATACAATGATATACATAAAGATACAAAGGATATACACTTTCCGATAATATCCGAATTCGTTTTCCACCGCCAATTTAATTCAACAATCAATCATTTACGATATAAGGATCACAACAACACATTATACCAACTTAGCCAAGATCAATTCACACCAATTTTTCTCTCTATGGCTCACGGCCAAACACTCTACAAACACACACCCACGACTTTCTATTTACGTTAAAATTACGGGATTCTCGTCTATTTCCAATTCTTAATACATTCATATCAATTCTATAACATAAAAGGGGCAAAATTCTTACCTTTTCTTGAAAACCCGACTTGTCGAAAACGTCGTCCTCGTGCCAAACTATTTATACCACGTCGGAGAGCGTCTTGAGTACTTCACAAATATGTAGAACCCAAGGTTTTTGGATCACAACACAAGCTAGGAAAATTTTCTTTTCTTTTTTTTTCTATGGTACGGCCGAATGGGGTTTTTGACTCAAAGGAATGATTTGTGATTTTCTTGATAATTTCTAAGTGTTACATTGATATATATCCATACTAGAGGTCATGTGCATAGCACATGACTTTTAAAAGTGGGCTTGGACCATGCCTTAGTGGCCGGCCACCCCACCTCTTTGGGCCCAAATGTTTATTTCAATTTCCTTGGCCCAATTCATTAAAAGTCCCGTTTTGTAATTCCCGAAACTAATTTTCGAAATTCCAAATTTACCCTCGGCCTTCCCCGAGGTCTTAGCATCAAAGATTTCACAACCAACATAGTCATATTCACAAAATTTAAATTAGGTCCTTATAACACACAAGTCGTAATTATTTCACGATTTCCATTTGTACGAAAACACGGGACATAACATTCTCCCCCCCTTAAGAACATTCGTCCCCGAATGTTAGATTAGTCTTATAAGGTGTTATGATCAAGGCAGGAGTGTCCCTTTTTAATGATGACATACATAATTCATTTTATCAATCAACACAACAAACTGAAAAAGGAATTAGATTACCTGCGGATGTCGGAAACAAGTGGGGATATTTCTTCTTCATCTCGTCCTCCGCCTCCCAAGTCATCTCCTCCCGATTATCGTTGCGCCACAGGACTTTGACGGAGGGCACTTCTTTAGTGCGTAGTCTCCGCACCTGTCGATCCAGAATAGATACAGGCTGCTCGTCATAAGATAACTGCTCCGTCACCTGAATGTCGTCAACTGGGAATATCCTGGCAGGATCACCAATGCATTTCCGCAACATAGACACATGAAACACCGGGTGTACGGCCTCCAAATCGGATGGTAAGTCTAGCTCATAGGCGACCTCGCCTATCTTTCGCACGATCTGATACGGTCCAATGTACCGGGGGCTCAACTTACCCTTTTTACCGAATCTCATGACACCCTTCATGGGCGACACCTTCAGGAATACCCAGTCGCCAATCCGGAACTCTAACGGTCGACGTCGTCTATCTGCATAAGCTTTCTGTCGACTCTGAGCAGCCAATAATCGTTCTCGAATAAGCTTTACCTTATCTACAGCCTCCTGGATTACATCTGGCCCAATCAACTTAGTCTCGCCCACGTCAAACCAGCCAATAGGAGACCTGCATCTCCTGCCATAAAGGGCCTCGTACGGAGCCATCTGAATGCTGGAGTGATAACTGTTATTATAGGCAAACTCAATAAGCGGCAAATGATCATCCCAGCTGCCCCTGAAATCAATAACGCAGGCCCGCAACATATCTTCGAGCGTCTGAATAGTGCGCTCGGCCTGCCCGTCGGACTGAGGGTGAAAAGCTGTACTGAGACTCACCTGAGTCCCTAATCCCTCCTGAAATGACCTCCAGAAATTTGCTGTAAACTGGATACCTCGGTCAGTAATAATAGATATCGGGACTCCGTGAAGTCTGACTATCTCTCTGATATACAATCTGGCATAGTCCTCAGCCGAATAAGTAGTCCGAACCGGAAGGAAATGGGCTGATTTCGTCAGCCTGTCAACAACAACCCAGATAGAGTCGTACCTGCGTGGAGTGCGCGGTAATCCAACAACAAAATCCATATTAATCATCTCCCATTTCCAGGCTGGAATTTCCATCTCCTGCAATAATCCACCGGGCTTCTGATTCTCGATCTTAACTTGCTGGCAGTTCGGGCACTGACTAACAAACTCAGCAATATCTTTCTTCATGCCGTCCCACCAATACAAACACCTGAGGTCCCGATACATTTTAGTGGAACCAGGATGAACAGAATACCGTGCATTATGGGCCTCGCCCATAATCTGCCGCCGTAAGCCCGCAACGTCCGGTACACAGAATCTGCCGTCATATAATAATACTCCGTCAGGCGAGATCTCAAACTGAGTCTTTGCTTTATTAAGGGCCACATCTCTGTACTGAATCAAAAGAGGATCCTCAAACTGGCGCTGCTTTACCTCCTGAATAATAGATGACTCAGCAACTGGACGAACAGAAATCCCAGAATCTCCAGAATCCACCAAACGAACTCCGAGGCTGGCCAGCTGATGAATATCACGAACCAAATCTCTCTTATCAGGTGGAACATCAGCCAGACTGCCCACGGACTTGCGGCTAAGCGCATCAGCTACCACATTGGCTTTCCCCGGATGGTACAAAATATCAACGTCGTAGTCCTTTAGTAACTCAAGCCATCTCCGCTGCCGCTAATTTAGGTCCTTCTGTCTGAAAATATACTGGAGACTTTTATGGTCCGTATAGATATCAACATGGACCCCATATAAATAATGCCGCCAAATCTTCAGAGCATGAATCACCGCGGCCAACTCAAGATCATGAGTGGGATAGTTTTTCTCGTGCGGTCTGAGCTGCCGGGAAGCATAGGCTATGACTCGACCGTGCTGCATCAATACACATCCTATCCCAATACCAGAGGCGTCACAATAGACCACATACCCGTCAGCTCCCTCTGGAAGAGCCAAAACTGGTGCTGTAATCAATCTCTCCTTCAGCATCTGAAAGCTGCGCTCGCAAGCATCTGTCCACTGGAATTTTGCTGCTTTCTGGGTAAGCCTCGTCAGTGGTGCTGAAATAGAAGAGAAATCCTCCACGAACCTGCGGTAATACCCAGCCAATCCAAGAAAACTACGCACCTCTGTCGGTGTAGTAGGCCTGGGCCAATTCTGCACAGCCTCAATCTTCTGCGTGTCAACCCGAATACCATCTGCGCCGACAATATGGCCCAAGAATGCCACAGAAGTCAACCAGAACTCACACTTAGAGAATTTAGCATATAACTTCTGCTGACGGAGGATGCCAAGCACCGTCCTCAAATGATCTGAATGCTCCTCGACTGATCGCGAGTAAATCAGGATATCATCAATAAACACAATAACAAACATATCCAGGAAAGGCCGAAATACCCGGTTCATCAGATCCATAAATACTGCTGGAGCATTAGTCAGCCCGAAAGACATAACTCTGAACTCATAATGCCCGTACCGAGTCCTGAAAGCAGTCTTCGGGATATCTGACTCCCGTACTCGCACCTGATGATAACCAGAACGCAGATCTATCTTTGAAAAGTGTCTAGCACCCTGCAGCTGGTCAAACAAGTCATCAATCCGGGGGAGGGGATATTTATTCTTAACAGTCACCTTATTCAGCTGCCGGTAGTCGATACACATCCGCAATGACCCGTCTTTCTTTCTGACAAACAGCACCGGCGCTCCCCAGGGTGAGGTGCTGGGTCTAATAAAGCCCTTATCCAGCAAATCTTTCAGCTGCTCCTTCAACTCCTTCAACTCAGCTGGTGCCATTCTGTACGGAGGAATAGATATAGGCTGCGTATCTGGCATCAACTCAATAGAAAAATCAATCTCCCGCTCAGGCGGAAGGCCAGGAAGCTCGTCAGGAAAAACATCTGGAAACTCGCTGACGACCGGAACAGACTGAAGGGTAGGTACCTCCGCGGCAGTATCGTGCACACGAACCAAATGATAAATATAACCCTTCTGGATCATCTTCTTAGCCTTGAGGTATGAAATAAACTTACCCCTCGGCGATGCAGTAGATCCGAACCACTCTATGACTGGTTCCCCTGGAAACTGAAAACGGACTACCTTTTTCTGGCAGTCGACATTAGCATAACAGGAAGACAACCAGTCCATGCCCATAATGACATCAAACTCGAGCATGTCTAACTCTACCAAATCAGCCTTAGTGCTACGATCATAAATGGTCACAGAACAATCCTTATAAATCTGTCTCGCTACAATAAAATCCCCAACTGGCGTAGCTACCTCAAACGGTTCTATAGGCTCAGACACTATCCCAATTTTACTAGCAACGAGCGGGGAAATATACGATAAAGTAGAACCAGGGTCAATCAATGCATATACAGATCTGGAGAAAACCAGCAATGTACCTGTGACGACGTTTGGCGAAGCCTCCTGATCTTGGCGGCTGGCCAAAGCATATATGCGGTTCGAGGGACCGCTAGAACCTGAAGTGCCACCGCGGCCTCGACCGCGTCCTGCCGGTGCTGAAATACCTCGCCCTCCAGGGCGTGCAACTGATGGAGCAGAAGAAGAACCGGCGGCTGACCCTGTCTGCTGAGCAGCACTACCAGAACCGCTAGCCAATGGACAATCTCTCATAAAGTGGCCCTGACCGCCACAAGAAAAACAAGCTCCCGTCGCTCGGTAACACTCCCCGGGATGTGACTTCCCGCAATGAGGACAACGGGGCCTGGGTGGTCTGGCCTGGCTGGGACCCCTGGGTACCTGTAAACCTGCCACTCTGGAGCTCTGACCGGCCCCAGACGGTCCTGTACTATCGAATCTCCGGCTACCTGACTGAGTACCCCGGCCGGAGGGAGGAAAATATCTGTCAGACTGCTGCTGCTGCTGAGGCTGTCCGCCTCGAGAATCCCCTGAATAACCCACGGATCTAGCCCTCTTGGGCGGCCTCCTGTCTCGATCTCTGCCAGCAGGATCAGATTTGCGACGGTCCTCCATACCCATCGCATAGGCCTGAAGCCGGGAAATGTCCATGTCTGCCTGCAATGACACTGCCATACAACTATCAACCAAATACCGGTCCAATCCCATAACATATCTGTGCATCCGATCGGACATATCTGCTACCACGGCCGGTGCATATCGGGCCAGAGAATCAAACTCAAGGTTATACTCGCGAACACTCCGACCCCTCTGCTGCAGACGTAAGAATCGATCAGCTCGTGCCCGCCGTAACTCTGGTGGCAAAAAGTGGCGGGTGAATGCTGTCACAAACTGATCCCAAGTGGCTGGAGGGGCACCCTCTCCTCTAGACAGCTCCCAAGTCTCGTACCAGTGGGTGGCCACATCTCGAAGCCGGTGCGAAGCCAGCTCAACTGACTCAGTCTCTGAAGCCCTGACCAAGTCCAGTGAGCGTCGCATCCCCCGAATAAAGTCGTGGGGGTCCTCGTCGGGCTTAGACCCGAAGAACTCTGGAGGGCCACATAGCAAAAACTCCCGAACTCTCAGGCTGTCCCGTCTGTCATCATCATCGTCGTCCCTCCGCCCGCGCCTGCGAGCCTGACCTGCTACCAGTGTAGTCAACAGCTGTACAGCCTCCCTCAGGGTCCTATCCTCCGCCCCTGGCTGAGGAGCTGGAGTCTCAGGTGCGGGTACACGGACCTCTGGAGCTGCTGAAGGTCCTGCTCCAGGCTGTACTAGTGGGGGTGTAGCAGACCCCTCAAACTGTGGCACATCCTCAGGCAAATCATATACACGAGCCCGGGTAGCTCGCTGTGCCTGGCTAGTCTCCCCAATCCTCGCCTTGCCCTTCTGGGCTGCCGTTGCCTTCTTCGGAGGCATCACTGCAAACACGAAGGCGAGTTAGATCAAAATCATCCTATTAGCACAGCTCTATCGCACGATCTAAGATTACAAAGAAAGTAACATCCTAAATGCCCTGTAGCTTCCCGTTTATAGATGTGGTGCACAACACATCGATAAACAAGACTCTACGAGACACGGCCTGTAGACATTCCGAGGACAAACCGCTCTGATACCACTTTTGTCATGACCCAGCCCCGTGGGCCGCGACTGGCACCCTACCTGGGTGCCCAGACCAAATCGCATATTCATTTCCGAATCCAAACTTATTTCAGAATTTTCAAGAAGTTATATCAAACATAATTTATATCGAAAATATGTCTTAAGCGGTCATATCAAATCAAACTCAAACAAAGCGGCGGAATAGACATCGCCGGTCAAAATACAAATATATACAAAAGGGCCATTTGGGGCCATCATATCAAACAGACCGCTTTAAGACCCGAAAGCAAAATCAGACAATAAACACATAGGACCCTCGCCCCACATATATGACTACAGGCCTCTACGAACTCAAAACAAAGACATGTGGCGAGACAGGGCCCCGCCGTACCCAAATAGTTAGACATACCAAATATATACAAAACAAAAGAGTCTGTACCAAAAGTGGACTCCGGATCGGATAAGAGTACTCCGGAATAGCAAGAAGTGAAGCCTACTGCGGAGGATCACCGATATCTGCACCTGCGGGCATAAAACGCAGCCCCCGAAGAAAGGGGGTCAGTACGAAATATGTACTGAGTATGTAAAGCACGGAGTACAGAATTATAGATCAAAACCGAAAGCAAATCAAATGTCAAAGTGGGGTACAAACTGGTATGTCAAAATCTGTATCAAAATCATATACATATGTTTTATGCAAATAAAATCATGCAAACGCTTAAGAACGTGGTCGCCACTCCGACGCTGGCGCCACACACAGCATAACACCAGAAGGTTTCAAATCTCCGTACATCTCCGAACATAATCACGATCATCGGTGAGCGTATCGCGTCCCGAGCCATATCACAGCATAACTCCAAACGGAACCGGGCCCTATGGCGAAGCCTCGGGAACCGTAACACAGCATACGGCCGAATTTATCATACAGCGCACGAATCAAAACCGGCCCGGGAACCGGTGAACGAAGTCATAATAAGGCACGAGCGGAGTCGTGAGCAAACAAATGCAAATCGTATTTCAAAATAGTGATTCAAAACAAAGTAAACTCATAAATCATATCCTATTACAAAATAGTCGAATACTTAGTCGACATAAGGTTTCATTTTGCAAAACGATTCCAAAATGGTCCATATAGTTCAAAACCTGGATTAGTGCATCGAATAGTCCAACCATACCCCGTGGAAGGATGTTCCAAAGATCAGAAGTGGTACGTTCAACTCTATTCTCAAAGATGGCCCGAAGGGCAAATCGGGCATTTTGGGGTAGCGGACCCAACTCGAGTCGAAGTGAGGTGGCGAACATATTCTTTTTCGAGCAGTAATATGCCAAAGGTCATACATAATCATTTCTAGGTTACCCGACCACATTTCGATAGGTTTCGGACGAATAATGGCATTCTAGCCAAAAGGGAGCCTTTAGGCTTCAATCGAATTGAATGAATAGTAACTTTCCTGTGGATCGGGTTTCGAGGAGCAGAAATGCTCCGGAAGGTCTCATATTCAACTAACACACTAAGATATGCCAAATAAAGAATTGGGAAGCTTTACATACCTCACAGACGTCGTAAGCCCTTCCAAAAGGCCAGTCCCGTTTCGTCAAAAATCTGCAAATGGTCAAAGTTACCAATTGAGATTCTTAGGCTTAAAAATGCCTTTAACTCCAATTTTTGCCTACCGAAATTTCGGCAGCACTTCCCCTATAAATCTAACATCCCCGAGACTTAGCTCGGCTCAAAATACAACAACAACAACAGCCCACACATCAACAAACAACACAAACAACAATCAAGCCATTCTAGCTTCAAAATTCCACTTTGTTATCTAAATTGGCAACTTCCATTCAAACTTTCAAAACTCCAATTCTACATCTACATAATTGGATTCATTTCCACATTCAAACTTATACAATCACAATCTAACTACAATCCAAGCCATACCCGAAATTTCACCAAAATCCATTATGTTCCATAATTCTTCAAAACAATCAAAAGTGCACGACGAACATTCTAACTCACGTCGTTTCATTCCGAATTCATTAACATCATTATAAGTTCATATCTAAAGTCTCTAGCACCCTAAATATACAATGATATACATAAAGATACAAAGGATATACACTTTCCGATAATATCCGAATTCGTTTTCCACCGCCAATTTAATTCAACAATCAATCATTTACGATATAAGGATCACAACAACACATTATACCAACTTAGCCAAGATCAATTCACACCAATTTTTCTCTCTATGGCTCACGGCCAAACACTCTACAAACACACACCCACGACTTTCTATTTACGTTAAAATTACGGGATTCTCGTCTATTTCCAATTCTTAATACATTCATATCAATTCTATAACATAAAAGGGGCAAAATTCTTACCTTTTCTTGAAAACCCGACTTGTCGAAAACGTCGTCCTCGTGCCAAACTATTTATACCACGTCGGAGAGCGTCTTGAGTACTTCACAAATATGTAGAACCCAAGGTTTTTGGATCACAACACAAGCTAGGAAAATTTTCTTTTCTTTTTTTTTTCTATGGTTCGGCCGAATGGGGTTTTTGACTCAAAGGAATGATTTGTGATTTTCTTGATAATTTCTAAGTGTTACATTGATATATATCCATACTAGAGGTCATGTGCATAGCACATGACTTTTAAAAGTGGGCTTGGACCATGCCTTAGTGGCCGGCCACCCCACCTCTTTGGGCCCAAATGTTTATTTCAATTTCCTTGGCCCAATTCATTAAAAGTCCCGTTTTGTAATTCCCGAAACTAATTTTCGAAATTCCAAATTTACCCTCGACCTTCCCCGAGGTCTTAGCATCAAAGATTTCACAACCAACATAGTCATATTCACAAAATTTAAATTAGGTCCTTATAACACACAAGTCGTAATTATTTCACGATTTCCAATTGTACGAAAACACGGGACATAACATTTGCAAAGTGGTGTGTATGTATATATGTGGCCGTGTAAGTGCTTGGTTATGTAGTTAAGATGTGTTGAATTTTATGTTATATTCTAGTTGTGTGTAGGATGGAATGTATATTGGAAATGAAAGTTGAATGAATTTGGTTGAAGTTGGAAAAAAATGGTATGTGGCCGTGAGGTGTATTGGAATTGGAATGGGAATGAATCACTTTTGTTTAGTTTGTTAGTTGTGTTGTTGTAGCCTTGTGATGCAAGTAAGAAGCTTAACAACTTGAATTGGTATTGGAGTTGCTTGTATGTAATCATGGCTAATTATGGGAATTTTATATGATTTTTATATCATGATGAAATTAAGATTCTAGAATGTGAATTATTATCCTCGTTAATGAATTTGGGAGTAAACAATGCAACTTTGTTGTTTTGTCACACTTGTCGATGTTTTGGATAGAATATGGAATCCTTGAGTATTGATCAAAAATCTGTTGAATTATGTTCGAATGATCTTGAACTTGTGAATGGATGTGAGAATGTTGATATCAAGTTGAAAGTGCGAAGTCGAAATGAGAATTTTTGCATTATATGGAAAAGTAGACTATTGAAGATATAATGCGTTTTTATTATGACTGTTGGCATCGTTGATGTTGTTGGGTTGTTGTTGTTGCTATTTTGAGCCGAGATGATTCTCGGGGGTGCTATATGTGTAGGGGAGATGCTGCCGAAATTTCGGTAGACAAAAATGAGGTTAAGTGAATTCTTAAGCCTTGAAATCCTTAACTGGTAACTTTGACCATTTGCAGATTCTGAGCGAAACGGGACTTGAGTTTTGGACTAGCGTAAGACGCATCTAAGGTATGTAAAGTTTCCCACTCCTTCTTTTGGCATGTGTTAGTATGTTAGGTTGATATCGGAACCCCGGGAGAAATTCTGCTCCCCGAAACCCGATCCAAAAAAATGGCTACTATTCATTCAATTCAATTGAAGCCTAATGACCCTATTTTGGCTAGAAAACAAGTAAGCATCTGAAACTTATGCAAATGCGATCGGATTACTTTGAAATCCTTATGTATGATCTTATAGACCCTAAATGTCCATAAATTATGTTTGTCACCCCGACTTGGCCCGAGGTGGGCCCGCTAACCCCGAGATGCCTTATTTGTCCTACTAGGCTCTCTTTTGGATAAGCTTCGATAAAGAATCTTCGATTTTGAAATTGTCCTTTATGAAATAATGTTTTGAACACCACGAGATACTAAGCTATGTTTTGAGCCATACGTACCACTTTGGATATATTTTGTGAAGCAAACTTCCGTACTAATTAATTATTTGACTATTTTTGTTAATGAGTTGACTTATGAAGTAACAAGTTTTGAAAAGCTATTTTGATATACAAATTGCATTGTTTGCTCACGACTCCGCTCGTGCCCTTACTATGATGTCGTTCACCGGTTCCCGGGCCGGTTATGGTTCGTGCGCGTTATGTTAAATTCGGCCGTATGCTGTTTTACGATTCCCGAGACCTCGCCATAGGGCCGGGTTCCGTTTGGAGTTATGCTGTGATATGGCTACTGATATGTTATGATGATATGTGTATTTGGGGATGTACGGAGATTTGAATCTTCTGGTGTTATGCTGTGTGTGGCACCAACGTCGGAGTGGTGACCACGTTCCTGAGCTTTTGCATGATTTTATCTGCATTATGTACATATGTTTTTGGTACAGCTTTGATATACCATTCAGTATTTCCCCCTTTTGTATCGTGTTTGTTTTCAGTGTGGCTTGTATTTCTGTACTCTATGCTTTACATACTCAGTACATCTTTCGTACTGACCCCCATTCTTCGGGGGCTGCGTTTCATGCCCGCAGGTACAGCCTCCGGTGATCCACCACTGTAGGCCCCACTATCTGCTATTTCGGAGTGCTCCCTTTTATCCGGAGCCCACGTTTTGGTATATATGTCTTTTGCTGTACATATACTTCTGTATATTTGACTGTTGGGTATGGCGGGGCCCTGTCCCGTCATATGTTTTTGTTTCGGATTTGTAGAGGCCTGTAGTCATATATGTGGGTCGAGGGTCCTATATGTGTTCGTTTGAGTTACAATCTGTGTCTTTATGCGGTCCGTCTGTTTTGGTGGCCAAAATGGCCCTTATGTTTATATTTGTACTTGTGACCGGCGATGTGCATTCCGCCGCTCACTTTCTGTTCGGATATGATAATTTGGTATGCGTGACCGCTTAAGACAAGTTTTGATTTAAATCACGTTTGAAATAACTATTATGAGATCTGAATTAAGTTTGGCTATGACGACTGGATATGTATGTCTGTTCGGGTGTCCCTATAGGGCACCAGTCGCGGCCCACGGGGCTGGGTCGTGACAAAAGTGTTATCAGAGCGGTTTGTCCTCGCAATGTCTACAGGCCGTGTCTCGTAGAGTCTTGTTTATCGGTGTGTTGTGCACCACATCTATAAACAGGAGGCTACAGGGCATTTAGGGTGTTCTTTTTCTTTGGATCTTAGATCGTGCGATAGAGCCAGCCGTAGGAAATGAATTTCTTTTTCTAACCTTTGATTGCAGCTGGAGAACGGTATCAACGTAAGACAGCGACTGCTGATATTGGAAGCTACACAGTACTCAGGTAAGCAATGATATGAAGGATGTATGTTGAGTAAGGTATTGAAATATGATTGAGACACAAAGTTAAGGATTGAACAGAAAAAAAAAACATGAAAAGTGTGGCAGGTGCAGTCGAGTTGGGCATGTGAGGTAAGCCTCGACATCTGTATACTCCTATCTGTAATTGCTAGCCCCGTGCGGCTATGATGTGATATGATATGATATGTATATACATGTATGTGTTGGCCTTGTGAGGCATGGTTGGTATTTCCTGTGTACAGGTTTTGGGATAGTAAGAAATACAGAGGAACCTCTGCCCAAATTTTTCTAGAACCACGAAAAAAAGAAAATGAGATACAAATTCTCATAATATCTTAAAGGTCGATACCAATAGGATAAATCTGTAGATTATAAGTTTAAGAGGTACCCTCCCTGTCATTTGTAAGAAGCATTACCCTTATCGAAAAAAAAAATTTATCTCGAGAAAGCATGTACGAGTAGCAAATTCGCAATTTAATTGGAGGGACCAGAAATATGTTACAGCCCCTTTTGTTTTAGCACCGCCCATGTGAAGGGCAAAAATGCCCGACGACTAAGTTTCCTCTAATCGAAAGAATACAAAACGTATGACAAGCAGTTGAGAATTGAGCGGCTCGCTCTCGGCTCGAATATATAGATATATGTAAACGTGGAGGTAATTATTTGAATTATGTACTAAGAGATTTCGCGAAATTCATCGGACTCTAGTTTTCTCTGGCTGATGACCGTAAAATGCCTTACAGTAGCATTTTCTCAGTTTTCATCGACTAATTGGAGATGGAATTTGTGGGATACGAATTTAAACTCATGGGCTGTCTGAAATTATGTATATATATGCATGAAGGTAAATATTGGGGATTTACAAGGGGCGACACGGTAACCATATAGTTAGAAAAGTAAAAGAATCCTCGTTAGGCCGGGGTGGGACCCGCTACGAGAACATTGTGAAAAATTGTTAAGGCCCCGATTTGTCTTGAATTACGTGAAAAAGGCTGTGTGGGGCAATCGGTGCAATTATACCGGCCTTAACATGCCTAAATTCATTAAAATTGTAAGTTTAAGCGTGCCAGGGCCAGAGCAAATCTGGGATGGGTGACCTCCTGGGAAGTGTGCAAATATTTTCGCAAACTTAGATATGAGGGACAAATAGGATATTTTGGGTAACCAAAAGGGAATTAGGATGTGTGACATGGCTAGAAACTTTATAGGGGCCACACGAGCTGAGACGGGTTGGATTGCTAAAAAAGGAAGGAAAAGCAGCGCAACTCCGCAATTAGGGGCCCCCAGCAGGACTGTGTTGATTGATTGGCGAATCCTGATAGCCATTGTTGTAGTACACGGAAAACATTAACCGGACAGAATTTATGAGACAAGGTGAAAGGTATGGTACAGATGTTACGAAGTAAACTGATATTCACTTTTTTTTTCTACCAGTTGAGATTGTAAGATTCTAATACAGCGATGTTTGGGAAGAACAGCGAATGATTGAGTGGAAGGTAATCAAAATGTTAGAAAAGTGAACCGTAAGAGACGTAATTAAGTAGAACCTCTAAAAGAGTCAATGGGGAAAGCACGAGAATTATTTGCCAAAGCAGACAAAGATGTAGTAGTGCCGGACAAAGGAAATCTATGGTATGGAATGATGAATCATGTGCATATTAGGTAATTTCAATATTGAGAAGAACAAAACGACAGACAAGGAACGGGTATGAAAGAAGGGATAACTTGGCCAAATCATCCAAGGAGGAAGGATATAATTATTAAAGGGTAAGTTGTTATATTAATTACGCTATCGGAGCGTCAGCTATTAGATAAGATTATGTACTATGTAGTTATGATTATGTTAAGGTTTCGTATGAAAATAACCAAGTTGTAGGTTAGAAAGAGAAGATACGAATATGGTGTAAGTATAACCCCAAAGAAGGGGAATGAAGGAAAGTAAGCAAAGCAAGTATACATGAAAACAACTGACATATAGAGGGTTGAAGCGATAAAAGACTGGTTTAGGCTTTCGACATCGGCTTAAATATGTAATTCTTTGAGGATGGTCCTATTATAGCCTATGTTCCCCGGCAGCAGACCACACGACGGAAAAATTAGTTCGCTCATGAACTGGAATTAGCTACGGTGACTCATGCCTTAACAATACAGCGGCATTACTTACACGGGGTCCGCATTGACAGTTACACGGACCCTAAGGGCTTTCAGTACATATATTTTTAGAAAAAGGAGCTAAATTCGCTGTAGAAAAGATGGTTCGAATTATTGAAAGATTATGATGTTAATATTTTGTGCCACCCTAGAAGGGCTAACATTGTGACAAACGCACTTAGTCGTAAACCTATGGGTGGCATTAGCCGGCGTACGTTCGGCAACAAAGAATTGGTTTGTCGATTCTGAAGATATCGAAATTCTCGTCTAAGAAATGCAGAATCATCGATTATGGAAGAGGTAAGTCAGCGTCAATTTGAGGAATTTATTTTTGCGCGTTACAGAGATACGACCTGTGACAAGGAAAATACTTAGTTTGAGGCTTCGCCTGATGAGTATTGTTATACAGGGGCAGATTATGTGTGCCCGACATCGTAGGGCTGCAACGGCCAAATTTTGAGCGGAGCGCTTAATATTCGGTATTCTGTTTATCCTGAACTTACTAAGTGTACCATGACCTCGGATATCTATACGGATGTAATGGCATGAAACAGGACAACGCAAGACTCGTTGCCCAGTGCCCGAATTGTCAACAATCAAAATTGAGCATTAGAAATCGGGTGGACTATTTCAGGAAGTGGAAATTCTGATTTAGAAGTGGGAGATAATTAATATGGATCTCATTACAGGTTTGTCTCGCACTTCACGGAAGTATGATTTCCATATGGGGTACGGTTAATAGGCTGACAAAATTCAGTCCATTTTCTTCCCGTCGGAATCACTTATTCAGTTGAGGATTATGCCAGACTATATGTATTAAAGGAATAGTGAGACTCCACAGAGTTCCTATATCTATTGTCACCGACGGAGATACTCAGTTTGTGACTAAATTCGGGAGATTTGTTTTCAGGAAGGATTAGGGGCTCAGATAAATCTGAGCACAGTATTCCAATTTCAGAGTAACAGGCAGACCAAGTACACTGTACAAACGCTAGGAGATATGCTGCGGGCCGTTAAAAAGGTAAAACTTATCCGAGGAAGACAATTAGCAGCCCAGAGTCGTCAGAAATCATGCGCAGATAAACGACTTCGACCCTTGGAATTTCCGCTTAGTGATTGGGTGTTTTTGTAAGTATCGACTATGAAAGGCGTAACGTGATTTAGTAAAAAAAGAATAAGCTCAGTCCGCGACATATCGGGCTTTATCAGATTATTCGAAGAATTGAGGATGTCGCTCGCGGGCTAGATTTACCGTCCGATCTGGAAGCGGTACGTCCGGTACTTCATGTATCCATGCTCCGCAAATGTGTCGGTAACCCTCCCAAAATGTTTCCAGCAAAAGATATTTAAGTGGCGGAAGAATTGTCTGATGAAGAACAATCTGTAATTATTCTGAATCGCCAGGCGCAGAGATTACGCCCTAAAGATATACCCCCCATTAAGGTCTTGTGGCACAGAAATGATGGAGAAGCAATGACTTGGAAAAAGAGGTGTCCTCGCCTATTTCTTATGCCCACAGGTAATCTAAATTCCTTACTTGATTATATTTAGGGACGAATGTGTATCAATTGTGCGGGCCGTAAAAGGAACTCCCCCGAAGTATTTACGGACTTTATAAGACTAATCTAACATTCGAGGACGAATGTTCTAAAGGGGGGGAGGATGTTATATCCCGTATTTTCGCGTATTCGGGAAATTCGAAATAATTTTGATTTGTAAGGAACAAGGTCACATGATGATTTGAATTAATATATGTGTGTGTTGTTCATGAAAAATATTAGTGTGGAAACACGAGAAAGGCCAAGGGCAAAAATTGGAATTTTGAAAATTAGTTTCGGGAATTACAAAACGAGAATTATAAGTCATTGGGCCCAAGAAAAATGAAAAGAAAATGAGGCCCAAATGAGAGAGGGGTGGCCGGCCATCACTTGGCCCAATCCCACAATAATAATAATTTTCCATGTGCTAAATTATTATAAGGAGCCTTTATATATTAGAAGCTTCATGAAACAAGAAGAGAAAAGCAAACAAAAAGAAGAGCAAAAATCAAGAGGCCATTCGGCCCTAAGCTAGGGAAATCATCCCTCAAAAATCTCCCTCCAAAAAATTATTTCTTGTGGTATTTCTACTATATTAAGGGTCCTCTATAACGTGGTGCAATTGTTTGGAAGGAAAGATCACTTGTTTCTTCAATATAACAACTCAATCAAGTGAAGAAGTTGAAGAGAAAAGGTAAGAATTCCTCCCCTTTTGTTATATTATGAAGGTTTGTTTGTGTTGTAGTGTAAGGAAATGAGTAGAATTCATGAAACCATGGAAGTTTGCAAAGTGGTGTGTATGTATATATGTGGCCGTGTAAGTGCTTGGTTGTGTAGTTAAGATGTGTTGAATTTTATGTTGTATTCTAGTTGTGTGTAGGATGGAATGTATATTGGAAATGAAAGTTGAATGAATTTGGTTGATGTTGGAAAAAAATGATATGTGGCCGTGAGGTGTATTGGAATTGGAATGGGAATGAATCACTTTTGTTTAGTTTGTTAGTTGTGTTGTTGTAGCCTTGTGATGCAAGTAAGAAGCTTAACAACTTGAATTGGTATTGGAGTTGCTTGTATGTAATCATGGCTAATTATGGGAATTTTATATGATTTTTATATCATGATGAAATTAAGATTCTAGAATGTGAATTATTATCCTCGTTAATGAATTTGGGAGTAAACAATGCAACTTTGTTGTTTGGTCACACTTGTCGATGTTTTGGATAGAATATGGAATCCTTGAGTATTGATCAAAAATCTGTTGAATTATGTTCGAATGATCTTGAACTTGTGAATGGATGTGAGAATGTTGATATCAAGTTGAAAGTGCGAAGTCGAAATGAGAATTTTTGCATTATATGGAAAAGTAGACTATTGAAGATATAATGCGTTTTTATTATGACTATTGGCATCGTTGATGTTGTTGGGTTGTTGTTGTTGCTATTTTGAGCCGAGATGATTCTCGGGGGTGCTATATGTGTAGGGGAGATGCTGCCGAAATTTCGGTAGACAAAAATGAGGTTAAGTGAATTCTTAAGCCTTGAAATCCTTAATTGGTAACTTTGACCATTTGCTGATTCTGAGCGAAACGGGACTTGAGTTTTGGACTAGCGTAAGACGCATCTAAGGTATGTAAAGTTTCCCACTCCTTCTTTTGGCATGTCTTAGTATGTTAGGTTGATATCGGAACCCCGGGAGAAATTCTGCTCCCCGAAACCCGATCCAAAAAAATGGCTACTATTCATTCAATTCAATTGAAGCCTAATGACCCTATTTTGGCTAGAAAACAAGTAAGCATCTGAAACTTATGCAAATGCGATCGGATTACTTTGAAATCCTTATGTATGATCTTATAGACCCTAAATGTCCATAAATTATGTTTGTCACCCCGACTTGGCCCGAGGTGGGCCCGCTAACCCCGAGATGCCTTATTTGTCCTACTAGGCTCTCTTTTGGATAAGCTTCGATAAAGAATCTTCGATTTTGAAATTGTCCTTTATGAAATAATGTTTTGAACACCATGAGATACTAAGCTATGTTTTGAGCCATACGTACCACTTTGGATATATTTTGTGAAGCAAACTTCCGTACTAATGAATTATTTGACTATTTTGGTTAATGAGTTGACTTATGAAGTAACAAGTTTTGAAAAGCTATTTTGATATACAAATTGCATTGTTTGCTCACGACTCCGCTCGTGCCCTTACTATGATGTCGTTCACCGGTTCCCGGGCCGGTTATGGTTCGTGCGCGTTATGTTAAATTCGGCCGTATGCTGTGTTACGGTTCCCGAGACCTCGCCATAGGGCCGGGTTCCGTTTGGAGTTATGCTGTGATATGGCTACTGATATGTTATGATGATATGTGTATTTGGGGATGTACGGAGATTTGAATCTTCTGGTGTTATGCTGTGTGTGGCACCAGCGTCAGAGTGGTGACCACGTTCCTGAGCTTTTGCATGATTTTATCTGCATTATGTACATATGTTTTTGGTACAGCTTTGATATACCATTCAGTATTTCCCCCTTTTGTATCCTGTTTGTTTTCAGTGTGGCTTGTATTTCTGTACTCTATGCTTTACATACTCAGTACATCTTTCGTACTGACCCCCTTTCTTCGGGGGCTGCGTTTCATGCCCGCAGGTACAGCCACCGGTGATCCACCACTGTAGGCCCCACTATCTGCTATTTCGGAGTGCTCCCTTTTATCCGGAGCCCACGTTTTGGTATATATGTCTTTTGCTGTACATATACTTCTGTATATTTGACTGTTGGGTACGGCGGGGCCCTGTCCCGTCATATGTTTTTGTTTCGGATTTGTTGAGGCCTGTAGTCATATATGTGGGTCGAGGGTCCTATATGTGTTCGTTTGAGTTACAATCTGTGTCTTTATGCGGTCCGTCTGTTTTGGTGGCCAAAATGGCCCTTATGTTTATATTTGTACTTGTGACCGGCGATGTGCATTCCGCCGCTCACTTTCTGTTCGGATATGATAATTTGGTATGCTTGACCGCTTAAGACAAGTTTTGATTTAAATCACGTTTGAAATAACTATTATGAGATCTGAATTAAGTTTGGCTATGACGACTGGATATGTATGTCTGTTCGGGTGTCCTTATAGGGCACTAGTCGCGGCCCACGGGGCTGGGTCGTGACAATGAGTAAAGTATAGAGATCCTAATATACATGATGTGATGATCCCATAATGTTAAAGATGCTATTTGTTTCTCACACTCTCCTTATATGCTAATTCCTTCAAGGTGAGGCAGGATGTTAAAGGTTGTTCCATAATGACATCGGGGGATCACGACCTTACGTCACCCCGACAGAGTATAGTTGTTCTTGAGTCTTATGCATGTACTATGATAAGCATGTTATGATAAGCATACCATGATGAGAATATGATGATGATATTACACCGCGCCTATTTGGCCGGGCAGTCACCGCCAAGGCGGGCAGCTATACACCATGGCCAGATGGCATGGGCAGACACGACTAGTGGGCGGCATGAGATGATACCCCGGACGCGGGAGGCCTGGATGCGGGCTAATGTTATTGATTATCACACCGTACCTATATGGTCGGGCAGTTTATATATATACATGTTATGCATACATGAGATGATGATGAGTATAAAAGTAAGTCAGCATGCATTACTTCTTATATGATTCACAGCCAGGTACAGTTGCTCCATATTTGATACCTCCCTCATTTCCTTGATGTACCGTTATTGTTTATGTCTCTCATACTCAGTACAACATTCGTATTAACGTCTGTTTTCTTTGGATGCTGTGTTCATGCCCACAGGTAGGCAGGGAGGTGAGCTGGATCTAGAGTCTTAGTAGCTGTCAGCTGATTGAGAGCACTCCATTGTCCGGAGGTGCTCATGATTACTCTTTTGGTATATGTATGTGTATTTTGGGCACGACGGAGTCCTGTTTCGTCTATATGTATAATATGTCAGTAGAGGCTCGTAGATGCGTAGTGTGGGTTAGATGGTCTCACGAGGTGCTGTTACAGATATATGTACATTTATTATTTTGATAGCCTAAAGGCACACACACATATATATATATATATATATATATATATATATATATATATATATATATATATATATATATATATATATAAAGGTATTCATGTTTTCATATGAAATATGATTTTCCCATGCTTTGAGTATAAATGTGATAAAAAGGGCATTAAATGAGTAAGATGAGTAACAGAGCGAATGGTGCTCGGCGGTTAGCCCCTGGTACCCGTCACGGCCCCTAGCTGGGTCGTGACAGAGGAATACTAGGAAGATCTTCGGGAAACACTTTGGGATAATAACTAACTATGGGAACAGATGCAAATTCAGGTACTACATCTTCTGTATCATTAAACGCAACCAAATGGTAGATACACCCCTTAGTAATCAATTTACGAGCCTTGATACACCCCTTAGTAATCAATTTACAAGCCTTAAGATAGGAAATAAATCTACCCCTTGTCTTAGCAATTTCACCCTCCCACACAATAACAGGCTCATCGGGAAAGGCGAAACGAACTAACTTATGCCGACAATCCACATTAGCATAACATGCGGACAACCAGTCCATCCCCATAATTACATCAAAAACCACCATCTCAAGTTCATACAAATCAAACACGATCTCATGACCTTTAATCACAACAACACAATTTGTATACATTCTAGAAGCAATAACAAGAACACTAAAAGGTGTATCAACAGCAAAGGGTTCCAACAAAGGTTTGGGTTTCGTACCCATATCAAGTGAAAAATAAGGGGTCACATAGGATAAATTTGAACCTGGATCAATCAATGAATAAGCATCATGGGAACAGATGGTAAGGATACCTGTAACCACAGCATTAGAAGCCTCAGTTGCCTCCTTGCGAGTCAGCCCATAAAGCCGAGATGTCCCTCTACCAGAAGTGTTAGAAACTTCCTTTCCTTTGCCATTATTACGAGCATTCTGATTATTATTGTTAGCATTACCAGCAGGCAGATTGTTAGCAGATGCAGAAGCGGGTGAATCATTCCTTTGGTTAGACATAGCAGCCATCTCGCGTAACCACTTTCTGCACTCCCTATTAATGTGGCCCCTAATACCACAATGATGACAGATACGATCTTCCCATGCAGCGGACCGACTACTACCCTGGGAGAACCTGCTTTGGTTATTATTCTTTTGACCTTACCTACCAGAAGGCACACTGGCCTTCGAATATGCGCCAGTCTAAGCAGGTGTAGAATATCCTCTCCTCTGCCCTCCATTATAATTATTACTATTGAAACCACCCGCCGATCAGGCCTTCTTGTTCTAGTCTCACTCCACCCTCTACTCATTTTTCCAACTCTCTTGTTGTTCAGCAAACCCAACCAGAGATGAGAAAGTACAAGTAGGAGACATAGCAGCAGCAACACATGCAGAATTGATACGTGGTACCAAGCCTTTCACAAAACAAGTCATCCTATGATTTTCAGTCATAATCATATGTAAAGCATATTTTGTCAAATGGGTGAACTCCATACTATACTCACAAATCGACTTATTACCCTGTTCCAGCTTTTCAAATTTCGTAGCCATAGCAAATCTATCCTCATCAGACAAAAACCTTTCCATGAACGCCTCTTCAAATTCAGCCCACGTAGGAGCTAAAGCAGCATCACCCCTCTCAGACTCCCATATCTCAAACCATGCGTGAGAAACATCCTTCAATTGATAAGAAGCAAACCTCATAGCTTCGACACCATGGGCATTCATTGCCCTCAACGCCTTGAAAGTCTTATCTAAAAAGTATTGGGGGTCATCCACCTCTCGTGACCCAAAGAACTCTGGTGACTTTAAATCCAGAAACTACTTAAGCCTACCTCCACCATGAGATTCCATACCTTTACGCTGATACTGAGCTGCAACTAATGCAGTTAGCATTTGGATCGCCGTCTGCATTGACCCATTCTCAGGCACACCCGCAGCAGGAACAATAGGAGCAGGCGGTGCTTGAGGTGGTACCTGATTCCTAGCATTATTCCCATTACCAGTATTTGCTCCCACCAGATTTTGAATTACTGTGGCGCGTCCTGAGTTACCAGTTCAGGATCAAGTTAGGGCCATTTCTGCAAGGCAGGAATTAACGAGCGAATTAGAACGATCCTAAAAGAACTTCAAGCTCTACAACACAATCTAGAATCAAGAAGAATAGGAAGCATTTATCAATGTCCTGGGATTTTCTCGGTTATGCAGGTGATCAAGCTGCACAAGGAAAACTCCACTGGACATAGCTCCACAGACACCAAGTTTGTCACGCCCCAAAACCCACCCTAGACGTGACCGACATCCGACGTCATGAACAACATCGGAAGAACATAAAAGCTGCAATAACAACATTTGAACCTGCTAGGTTTAATATTCACCTCCAACAGTTTATAAAATAAATACAATCAAATCATGATATATGAATTAAATCAGCGGAAGTCTTTAATATTATAAAACTTAATCAAAACGTGACGAACGCCCAAGATTTAAACAAAAATCAACAACTACCCACAAAAATGTGTACTATGGAGCTTCTAAGATAAAAGAGTAATTGTCTGACACATCGGGATGCAGCCCGAAAAAAACTAGAATTAGTAAATAAATATGATAAGGGGTGTCCCACGAATGAACATGTGGGCTCACTAAGTCAGCAGCAACAGTAAGTCCTTCCTAAGCGTTTTGAGTATCAAGAACCTGCTCTTCTCTGTTACCTAACATACCATCAAAAATAACAATGGTATGCTTGAGTACTTTGTACAATAATACTTATAGAAATCAGTTCTGAGGATAGTATGAAACAACGTGAAATCAGTTATTCAGCTTGTGTATCTCAATAAGAATTATCAAAACTGATCATAAAGAGTTTTGTCAAGTTACAACTTTCAAATATGTTTTTTTTTCAAATATGCCTTTTAAATTGATTATGATTATCAACAATAGTTCCATAAAAGTATAAGGATATCACACATGCCAATACAGGCCCAAGAATCAATAACATTGAAGGGATGACCTTAGAGGTTCCCTAAACACAGCGCACCACACCGGAATATGTAATTCTCGATGGCTATCCCTCCTTCTGAATTGCTAGGCATAAATCGCACCCCGGGTGGCCAACCCGGCAGTAGCCACTCTTCCTCCCGAATGGCTAGGCATTACCACACTAGGATCCATAGTGATTACCCTTCCTCCCGAGTAGATAGGCCAAAACACAACAATAAGGTTCATAGCATAGAAGCCGAATCACAATTCATCTCAAGGTAGTCACATCATCAATTAGCATTTAAGTTCATCATAAAACACCATTACCATTCCCTTAGCCATTATTGTTGATCATATCTTATAGAGGAAAATGATTAGAATTACGTATACATGTATAGAGTATAATATAATCAAGGTTTAATGTGGGCTTATCCCCTCACGCACACCAACCACAATCAAAGCATGAATTAGGGTTTTAAAGTATGAAAAGTTCACCTTTTTATTCAATAAAGAACTTTTGAAAAGGAGACACACATCCAAAACAAGGTTTTCAAAAGAGACATACCTTAATTCAGCCTTACGTAACTCCACAATTCACTTTTACAACGAAGAACACCCAAAACCCTAGCTTGAGTTACTTTGAGAAAGATTACCTTGCAACCCAAGGTTTTTCATTCAAGAATCATGTTAAGAATCAAGGGTTTAATGCTAGGATTGATTAATAATGTTAAAGATGTTCTTACCTTAATGTTTGATGACCTGAAGGAAAGATATTCGTCCTTAAGGTTTATGAGAATGTGAATAAATGATAAAAATTAACGGAACCCCGCTTTATATACGCACTGCTGGAGGCAGGTTAAATACGCCCAGAAATACAGACCGTATTTCAAAATACGGGCCGTATTCTTTGGTAGTATTTTACGTTAAGAAAACATCGGACCACATAGGGAGGCGAGTGAAATACGCCCAAGAAATGCGGGTCGTATTCTTTGGCCGTATTTTTCCTTAACAAAACAGTGAAGTCCAGATTCTCCAAGAGACTTTCACACTTACCTCGGATTTACAGAGTGTTACACATAGGGTTGCCCGGCATGGCTACGGTGACGGTCTTGGCTTGATAGTCCAAGATCGCATGATAGGGAGAAAGCCAAAACATACCCAATATAATATCAAAGTCCACAATATCGAGAATCATAAAATCTACCACAGTGTCATACCCCATAAAAGTAACCAAATAAGACCAGTAGAATTGATCAACAATCACAGAATCTCTGACCGGAGTAGACACATGAACAAGTATATCTATGCTATCACAAGAAAAATCCCAACCAACGGCATGAAATACAGATACATACGAATAAGTTGATCCAGGATAAAATAACACAGATGCTGCTCTATGACGGACATAAATAGTGCTTGAGATCACAGCATCTGAGGCCTCTGCCTTGGGCCTACCAGGAAATGGGTAACAATGGGCTCCACTATGCATAGTCTGAGATCCCCTTCTCGTACACTAGGAATCACCTCTAGATGGTTGGGACCCACCTCTAGAACTGACTGAGCACCGCGTCTCTGAGAAGTCATACCTCAACCACCAGATGATACAGGAGTCCTCGGTGGCTGATAATCCCACCTGGGTCGGGGACATCTCCTAGCAACATGCCCAACCTCTCCATAAGAAAAGCAGGCGAGAGGATTCGAAAGCTAAAACACGGAAGCTGAAGACCCGGATGAAGCATCCCTATCCACTGGTATGGAGAACGAACTCTTAGGAACTCTCTGCCTGGGTGGCTCAATACGGGAAGCCTATAACGCTGAATGCACAGGGCGACCAGAATATGGCTGATGCGGCCTCGAAAACTGACTTGTGCCCCTCGAACCAGAACTCCCAAAACTTCCAGTCTGACATGGCCTTTTGTCACCACTACTAAAAGCATGGGCCTTATGTTACACCCCGTATCTTCGAAGAAGTACTTATCAAATTTGAAACATAAGTACGTTGAGTTATGGTTAAGCAAAACCACTTTGGAATATAAGAATCAAGCATTATTAAGTATATTTAATGAGTGAAGAATGTATGTAAGGTATACCGGAAGGTTTATAAGGAAATGAGTGGAAGAAATGGAGTGGTACGACTTTGGAGAAAAGATGGGTGAAGTTTTGTGTGAAAATTTTGGTCCAGTTGAGGGAAGCATATTTCTTAGAATATGAAGTGTTTTGAAGTGAAACAAAAGCCTAAAAAAAAACTCGTCGATTTTAGTTTCCAACGCAACAAACCGCTCGTCGATAGGACATGGGAGTAGAGAATTATGGACGTTACAAGTTCGGCTGACAAAGCAGAAACGCGTGCTACAATACTGCTACAGTAACCGACTTGCTACAGTAAACTGCTACAGTGACATGACCCGAATTTGACCCCTATATAAAGGGTAATAGCCCCCTTTTTCATCAGATTTTGCCCAGAAAATTCCAGAAATCAGAAGAGAGAGTGAGGGAATCAAAAGTGAGCAATTTTCAAGCAACGGAGTAGTAGTTTAGGTCCGAGTAATGCATGGTTGTGATTCTAGTATTGTTTTGCGCTGGATTTTAGCGTGGATATTGAGGATATTGCTGTTTTAACAAGAATAAGGTATGAATCTCTTTCTATTTACATTAATACCGGTTTATTCTCGGAGACAAAGTCGTTAAATAATTGGAAAACAGCCTGTGGGCTGTTTTATGGCACATGTTGGTGTTGAAAGTGATGTTGTTAATGTTGGTATTGATGTTTTTGTTGTTGGTTGCTGAAATTTCGGCAGATTCTAGAAAGATTTATTTGGAGGCTTAAGATAAGTATATGACAATGGACCTAATTATAGCATGAATGGTCTTATATGTTGATTGCGAGACCGGAAATAAGTGGAAGAGCCGAAACGTGAATTTTCAGGTATGTTAAGGCTAGTCCTTTTCTTCTAAAGGCATGATTCCTTTCTTATGAATCCAATAGGTGTTCTCCAAATGTCCCATGATCCCTTTCTATGAATCCATAAATGTTTTCCAAGAATGTTCTTATTCTCAAAAGCTAGAGATTGATGATTCTGTAAGCTCTTATGACAACAACGATGGACATGTTTTTACAGTGATAACGATGGTGTCAAAGATGAGAATATTTATATGATGATCATGATGACGATGATTTCATGCTTAAGAATCCCAAGCTTATGAGTTCAACGTGAATATGAGAATGTTGAGCTACTTCTTGATTTTCTCCATTTTATTCATTGATGATGACCCTATTTCTAAAGGCTCCAAAGTGTATGAATTGACGCTTTATGATATTTATGATCTTATTCTATGTTTTCCCTTGACGTTATTCTTCATTGATAGTCTCACCTCATAATGCTAGTTCCTTCAAGGTGAGACATGATGATCATGATGTTCCATAATACAGTCGGAGGTTACTGACTTTACCTCATTCCGATAGAGTTATAGCTTTTGATTAGACACTCATACATGCTTTATGCATATGTATATGTATGATTACACCGTGCCTAGACGGCCGGGCAGCACCACTACGATGGGCATAGTGGGCCGCTATGGATAATGATAGTAACACCGTGTCTGTATGGCACGGGCAGCACCACTAGTGGGCGGCGTGAGATAATTACGCCGGACACGGAAGGCCCGGATGCGGGCTAATGATGTTATCTGATTCAGACAGTTTATGTATGTATGTGTAATATGGTTAAAAGATAAAGGTGAGCATGCATGATTCCTCCTTAAGAGGCAAGCCGTTAAAGTTATACTTCCTTCCTATGTCTTATATACTTCCTTATTATGTTATCATACATGCCTTACATACTCAGTACATTTTTCATACTGACCCTTTTCTTCGAGGGCTGGGTTTCATGCCTGCAGGTACATATACTCAAATTGGTGATCCTCCGGCTTAGGACTTCGGCTCAGCTTCTTGGAGAGCTCCATTGTTCCGGAGCTTGATTCATGGCCCATCGGTTTGGGTCGTGGCAAAAGTGGTATCAGAGCAGTTCATCCTCGGAGTGTCTACAGACCGTGTCTAGTAGAGTCTTGTTTATCGGTGTGTTGTGCACCACATCTACAAACAAGAAGCTACAGGACATTTAGGATGTCACCTTTCTTTCTGATCATAGATCGTGCAGTAGAGCCAATGATAGGAAAGCTCGTTCGTGGTACGATTTTTGTTAAAGTGCAGGATTGTATTGGAGAAGAGGACAAGTTCAGTTAATGAGAGCGTAAGTAAGGCTCCGAAGGGGGACATGAGACCCATATCACCCGTCGACTCAGGATCGAGGATGTCAAGAGGTATAAGAAAAAGTATCAGCTATTCCATTGAGACAGACCCATCGGAGGATGTGGCTCCAGTAGGAGGAGACTCGACTGAGAAATCATATGACAAGGACCCGTTTAAGGGTTCACGAGACTCCTGTGGACGAAGACGCAATTGAGGAAGTACAGAGTTTGGCACGTCCAGATTTTCCCTATGTTTTAGCATTATGTTAGTCCAGCTTCGGATGTTAGTATCACAACGGTGCCTAGTTCTCTATCTTGGGATTTAGTTAACCAGGAGCTGCCGGATTATCCGTGTCCTTCTGATTCGGATGAGGGAGATGACGAAGGCCAAACTAGTAGACGGTGGGAAGACAATGATGAAGAGCACACTTCACTCTATAGCCCACCAGATCAGGCTAAGGACCGATCGACTACAGGTATATGAGTATTTTATGAAAATTTCCTATGTGTGTGCATTTACTGTAGATTATTACTTAATAGCGATGAGCGGAAATCCTTAAGGGACCAATAACCAGAGTATTTATAAGTAACTGCAATTAAGATGCTTTCGCCACCATTGGAAATCTTGAAAGTTAGGATGAAAAGTAGTCATACATGCAGATTAAAGGTGATTATTGAGGATTTCAAAGGCCAAAATAGCATTTGGTTAGTCGAAAGAGTAAGAGATCTTTTTTAATCCGGAGGGAGATGCATTACGAGAATTTATTGGGACCCGTTAGAACTTCAATTGGTTGTAGGTCATGCGAAGGTCACGCAGTAGGGTGGATGTGATCGTACCAACACTAACGCACCGGATTCCATTAGCACTCAAAGGTTAAGTGTGCTGGGGTGAGAGTAATACTAGGATGGGTGACCCCCTGGGAAGTATATTAAGAGTCCTAAAAATTCAAACATAAGAGACAGATGAGAAGCTAGAGTAGCCTAAGGGAAATTGGAGTATGCGGAGTGGTTGGAAACCCCGAAAGATCGCGAAGGATGAGGCGGACTAGACCGACATAGAGAAAGAAGGTGCATCACCTCTCTAGAATTACGATGAGTTCGAATAGTATTGGGAAGTACTTTGTAAGCGAGGCATTAGTAAAAATATAAATATATATATATACGTATGTGTATGACATCCCATATGTGGATGCGCCAACCGATATGTGTGTCCCAGCAACTGACGTTTCTATATACTGAAGGCATTAATCGAACAGGGTAGTGAAGTTCAAGTGACAAATGTTACAAGGTAAGTTTATGTTATTTTCACTACAAGTTAGAGTTGAAAAGCCTTAATGCGATAATATCAGAAAAAGGAAGAAAGCGAATATATAGAAAGTAAAAAGATTAGAATGTCTTGAGAAAAGAGAAAAAAAAATGTAAGAAACGAGGGTAAGTGAAGCTTCCAAGAGGGACGACGGGTAAGACAAGGGACTATTTGGATAAAATTCGAAGGTAGGCATGCGAAAGGGATAAAGTATGGTAGTGTGAAACAAAAGATGAATGTGTGGGGTCAGCGAACAGACTTCGATAAGTGGGACTAAAGGATAGTAATCACAAATAGGGATGTGAAGTAAGAGAGAGAATGATCACGCCTTGCAATGATACTAAGAGATTTTCAGCTCCCGAGAGGTATATAAAGGGATAAATGTGTAGTTATACTGACACGGTTGCCTCAGAACCGGAGAAGCTTTCCTAAAAGATGATTTAACAATAGAACGGATTTGCACGTTTAAAGGAATATTTCACGAACTTCAGGGTCAATACTATAAAATAACAAGTGGAGAAGGGCGCTCGAGGAGGAAGGAACTCAAGGAAGGTTTGAGGATGAAAGCAGGAAAGGTATACTAATGGGCTGGTCAAAATGAGAGGAGAGAAGAAGAAGGGGAAAAAAAGGAAATTGAGCAATCACCAAGGACAAGCGAGAGGACAATGAACAAACAAAGTTAACCGGGAGGTAGTACATCAATGATATGGGATGAGGATAAGGGATACCGAGATTTAATTATAAAAGAAATAGAACGATGTATGGGAAATATTCATGAGTATGGACTAGCCTTGGTCGCAGGAAGGAGAAGAAAAAGAGAGTATATTTGCAAGGATTTCACGATACGAACAAGAAGTGGCAGAACACTGGAAGAACTACAACGCGTAGGTGGGATGCAAATAAGTAGTCAAGAAAATTTTGGATAACTGATCTAACTGAATAAAAGGATTGATAGTGGAAGTGGAATAGTGTAGCATATTAACTCTCAATGATATATTGTAGATGTAAAGTGAAATTGGAAACTCAGAGTAAGATGAATTTCAGTGATAATAGTCGTAGAGGAAGACGAGGGATAAAAAGAGCAAAGTGTGACCAAATGCTTTGTAAAATGTTTTGATGGATCCCAATGTCCCCTTAACCCTTTGATTCGGGAAATATTCAATCATAAAAGGTAGAAGTAGATGGGCCTTAAAGAAGGCAGCGAGAATGGATCTGTAATGCATAAGCGCTTCGTTTAAATGCAAAGCCCTCGATTAGCATAAAGGAAAATAAGTCAAGCTATATGATGAGAGAATTCCGGTATTATAAGAGACCAAAAGAGTTGGACGATCGTTAGGGTTGGACGATGACTACTGATACTCGGGAGTTACTAGTATATAAGAACACCCTTAAAAGGGGGGGGGGGGGGGGGGGAGAGTAGATCTAGCCCTGAAACGAGGTATGACATTTTCAAAATTCCAAGGAAAGAAAGATGTTAGCTTAAAGAGGCCAAAATTCGAGATGTAGTGGCATATCAAGGATGCATTAAGAGGGAGCAGGAACGAATTAAAGATAAGCATACCACAAAGCAGGTATGAAAAGGAATTCAAAATGGATCAAGAGAATAATTCATGCGGACGTGAGATATAATATTTCTAGATGAGGGAAATTTGTGCCACACCTAAATAGGCAGCGACATATCCTAAATACTAATAAAGAGAGTAAGAAAGGTCTGCAAGCTAACTACAAAGAGAATGACGAAATGGATGATGAGTACAAAGGACACTTTTGGTTACAACGGAAGAAAATCTTGATATTAAAGGAAAAGTATGAGAATCTTAACAAAAGGAGTAACGATAAGCGGTGTGGCGATCTCTAAAGAGAGGAAGAACGATGTGGGTGTACATAGAAATGCAACAGCATCACCAGAAATTAGAAAGTACATCACGGGTCACTAACTATACTGAGCCTAAGGTTATGTATTATAAAATTATATGAACTATCAGCGTAAGGTTATGCCCCGCAGATGGGAATGGACACATCAGAAAAGACAACAAGGAATGACAGCTAACTAAGTGATCACTGGAATAAGGAAGTCAAGGGTAAGTATACCATACCGATGTTGGAAAAGAAGCTGTGGTAAGGTGAGAGTTGCCCTAACTTTATAATTATAAGTTATATTGCAAGATTTAAGGCAGAACAATTAAAGGGAGAGTTTTGACAAGAACTCAAAGATATTGTGAGCTATAGACCAGTTCGAACTATGATTATTGGTTCATCGCAATATATAATCCTGCTACGAGGAATAATAAAGATGGTGATGGAACATTAGGAATGTACGTACTTAATAAATTGTATTGAGGATATGGTTATAACTGATCATACAAAGTAATTAAGATGGATAGTTGAAGAAACGTAACCATTAAGAGTAAGGATTTGTCAGTAGCAGAGTACCGCTGAACAAGCAACTAGACGTTAGTATAAGAAACAATACGATGAATCAGAGAGCTTGGCTGATGAATTACGAGGGGATAATCTAGTACGTATCTAAGCTCAACAAGTACAAGTAGGGATAACCAAGATAGCATCGGAGGAGTCAACAAAAGAAAGTGTTGTATTCGAACAAGGGAGTTATCCGTTAATAAAGAAATGAGGAACGAAGAGGAAGGACGCTCGCAGGATGGCGAGTAGCCATGGCGTGGCTAGTTAAACCACAGGAAGGAAGACAGAATGAGAACGAAATACTAGCTGACTTGTATACACGAGGATTGAAGACTGTACGACTCAGAAATGAATTTGATAAAGAGCTAAGAAAGAACAGGATGAAACTGACCAAATTATAGTATAATTATATGGTAATTGAACCAAAAATTCAATGAAGATATTGAGGATCGGTCCACTACAACATTCGCGGATGAATGTTTTTAAGGGTGGAAGAATGTTACACCCCGTATCTTCAAAGAAGCACTTATCAAATTTGAAACATAAGTATGTTGAGTTATGGTTAAGCAAAACCACTTTGGAATATAAAGAGCAAGCATTATTAAGTATATTTAATGAGTGAAGGATGTATATAAGATATACTGGAAGGTTTTATAAGGAAATGAGTGGAAGAAATGGAGTGGTACGACTTTGGAGAAAGGAAGGGTGAAGTTTTGTGTGAACATTTTGGTCCAAGTTGAGGGAAGTATATTTCTTAGCATATGAAGTTTTTTGAAGTGAAACAAAATCCTAAAATGAAGTTGGTCGAGTCTAGTTTCCAATGCATCAAACCGCTCGTCGATAGGATATCGGAGTAGAGAATTATGTCGTTACAAGTCCGGCAGACAAAGCAGAAACGCGTGCTACAGTACTGCTACAGGAACCGACTTGCAACAGTAAGCTGCTACAGTGACTTGACCCGAATTTGACCCCTATATAAAGGGTAATAACCCCCTTTTTCATCAGATTTTGCCCAGAAGATTCCAGAAATCAAAAGAGAGAGTGAGGGAATAAAAAAGTGAGAAATTTCCAAGTAGCGATGTAGTAATTTAGGTCCGGGTAACGCATGGTTGTGATTCTAATATTGTTTTGTGGTGGATTTTAGCATGAATATTGAGGATGTTGCTGTTTTAACAAGAATAAGGTATGAATCTCTTTCTATTTACATTAATACCGGTTTATTCTCGGAGACAAATTCGTTAAATAATTGTATAGTAAGTTGGTTAGTTATGGAAGTTGGAAAACGTGTGGGCTGTTTTATGGCACATGTTGGTGTTGAAAGTGATGTTGTTAATGTTGGTATTTATGTTGTCGTTGTTGGTTGCTGAATTACGATTTTGGGCTAGGCATATAAACAGAGGAGATGCTGCCGAAATTTCGGCATATTCTAGAAAGATTTATTTGGAGGCTTAAGATAAGTATATGACACGGACCTAATTATAGCATGAATGGTCTTATATGTAGATTGCGAGACCGGAAAAAAGTGGAAGAGCCGAGACGTGAATTTTCAGGTATGTTAAGGCTAGTCTTGTAACATCCCGTACCATGGTGTTAGGATGCGTGGTAGTAAATCTATACTAGTTTGAAGGGATTAAGGTCATTCATAGGGTAGAGGGTTTATGATAGTATTATTGTAAAACCCCATAAGTTTGACGAATTTCGAAACCTTTATATATATATAGCCTTGATATTGTCTTTTCTTTTAAGTAAAACTTTAAATTTTTGTAAAAAATTGATAAATATGATTTTATATAATTATAATTGTTACTACTTTTTGGACACGCTTTAAATTATATACATCCCATGAGAATGTTTGTAAATGTGATTTTATTTGTTACAAGAATAGAAATTATATTCTCATAAAGAAATAAAGTAAACTTTTTACCGTTTTTAGAGTTAGTAGTACAAAAATTTGTACTCTTGATATTAGATTAGAAGAGTTAGAATTTGAAAAATTATATTTCTTGATGTCTTAATATTTACGAAATATTAGTGTATGTTTTAATTTTATAAAATATTTTTTATTTATATATTATTTACATAGAAATTATGAGAATAGGTTATTTGAAAAATTATTTAAGTATTAAGTGGTGGATAGAATCTAGCATATTATAAAACAATATTTTGAGATCAGAATTAGATATTTCACTTGGCATCATGTGGGACACGTTTTTGGGGTAAAAATAATGACAACAATTTCCCACTAAGTGACGTCAATATTTAATTACTTTGACTAGTCATATTGTGTGAAAATTTCTTCATGATATTATTCATGTCTTGCAAAGCCTTGGTAAAAAGTAATTGAAAGTATTTTGTTTTATATCAATAATTTCCTTTCAGTTGGCAGAAACAGTTTTTTAATAAATACAAGATGATGAATTTACTGAACTTCAATGCTAAGTGTTATTATGTTAGTTGCTCACGTAATAGCAATACCTTATTTTATTATATATTATACAATATTCAAAGGACTCCTAATGTGCAACAATGTTGCTGACTTTGATCCAACCGACTCGACAATCGCCTTTTATATGTTTATAAAATGGAACTTTAGGCTGCAAAATTAGAATTTATTTTACATGACTTCACACATCTAAGGTCCTCTCGTCGCCAAGCCTGTTTCAATCTCTATATTTACAGATATGCATCATACCTTTCACCAAAATTTTAGAGACAAACTAAATTGGTGTTCGTGATTTTGGTACCTTGGCGTTATAGACTAGGCTACTAACGCCTAGATGATGGAAGATATTCTTCATGTTGGCTGTATAGTGGAGTATTGAAATCACTACATGGGATATATAATAAATCTTGGATTAGAGATAAAGTCTTAAAAAGAGGATGATCTGTCATAATTGTTTTAAGGGTCGTAAACCATGATAGGTAAGGCAAACCTTCCTTCCTTTGGCATGATTTTTGTTATTATTCATTTTATATGTTGTCACGACCCAGCTAGGGGCCGCGACGGGTACCCGAGGCTGACCACCGAGCACCCCTTATTTCCTCACTTGTCATAGTCATTTAAGCTGCTTTATCATTCATGATTGTACGAAAATCATTTTTGGGTGGAAAGCACAATTAGTCTATATATATATATATATATACAAATGCCTCATTAGGCTATCAAAATAATATATATAATATATACATGCATTCTGTAATAAACTTGTGAGACCATCTAACCCACACTACGCATCTACGAGCATCTACTGACATACTATACATGTAGACAGAACAAGACTCCGTCATGCCCAAAATATACATATACCAAGATAATAATCATGAGCACCTCCGGACAATGGAGTGCTCGCAATCAGTAGCAGCTACTAAGAATCTGGATCGAGCTCACCTCCCTGTTTACCTGTGGGCATGAACACAGCGTCCAAAGAAAACGGACGTCAGTACGAATATTGTACTGAGTATGAGAGGCATGAACAGTAATAATGCATCAAGGAAACAAGGGAGGCATCAAGAATGGAGCAACTGTACCTGACTGGGAATTACATGAAAAGTAATGCATGCTGACTTACTTTTAAGCTTATCATCATCTCATGTATGCATATCATATATATATATAAACTACCCGACCATATAGGTGTGGTGTGATAATCAGTAACATTAGCCCGCGTCCCGGCCTCCCGCGTCCGGGGTGCCATCTCATGCCGCCCACTAGTGGTGTCTGCCCATGCCAACTGGCCATGGTGTATCGTATAGCTGCCCGCTTTCGCGGTGACTGCCCGGCCAACTAGGCCCGGTGTGATGCATTCATGACATGCTCATCATAAAATACTTATAATAATTATGCTTATCAAAATATACTTGTCATCGTACATGCATAAATACTCTAGAACAACTGCATTCTATCGAGGTGACGTAAGGTCGTGAACCCTCGATTTCATTATGAACATATATGAACATTCTGCCTCACCTTGAAAGGATTAGTATCTAAGGTGAGTGTATACAAGGAACAACATCATTTACTTTATAAGAACGTCATATCATATCTCTTGACTCATATAGCTATTCATGATCTTAGGCTCTTGGCTTTCCGGGTTATAGGAGAATCATGGAAAGGTAAAAGAATCATATCATGGGATTCATGCCATAGAAACAAAAGTACTAGCCTCACATACCTCTCTCGCTTAGTTAAGCTATCGTGCACTTGTTCTCCTTCAATATCACGTTGTTACCTTCACGAGAGAATACGCATTATAGTTAGTCAACCGACCAAAAGAATACGCGTTTCCTTTGTTTGTACTACTTTTCTTATGTTCTATTTCAACTCCCAAACATTTACAACAACACTCACAATATCGTATCAACATTCATCACTTATCTATATTTAGCAAACTCCACCATTTTTCTCCAATTTCTCCACATTTAATGGTTTTAGCTCATCATCATAATTTTTCTTACTTCACACCTATTCCATGGTCTATAGGCCATTTATAACGTATTCATCATCACAACATATCAACGTCCATGATTCCATTCAACTATCACTCAATTGTGACACTATTCACTCAGTAATGGCCCATTTTCTATGTTCTTCTACATTTCAAACATCTTAGCTTTCCAATACCTTAAATAACATGATAAAGTCATGAAACATACCTTAGATGATGGTGGAACAAGCCTAGAGTGGAATCACTTCTTTAGCACCAAAACCCTTCTTCACCTCTTTTGGAATTTCTTGAAGGAGATGACTTCCAATTAGGTTTCATACACTTTGTTTCATATATTTGGTGTTGATGATCATTGATTTCCTTGGTATTCTTGTGGTTGAAGTGTTTGGAGTGTTCTAGAGATTTCTAGGGAGGGATTTTGTGAAGATGAAATGAGAAAATGAACTTGGGTCCCTCCTTTTTAATAGCTAAAATCTGATTTTTATGAACAGTGGTCGAAATGCACAGTGGTCGTAAACCCCACTTTATGGGCCGTATACTGGTTTACGGTCCGTCCTTCACGACCGTATTTGAGCATATCAGAAACAGAAAGGTTGGTTAAAGATCATGGCAGTTTACGACACAGTTTACGGGCCGTATTTCAATTTACGGTCCGTATTCCAAGTCGTTTTTAATCATTTGAAGCATTTGACATAAATTTTAAATCTTTGAAATGTTGAAGGACGATGGCACTTTACGGTCCGTAAATCACTTTACGGGCCGTATTCCATTTTACGACCACTGCCTGAAATGAAATTCTACAACTTTCTTAATTCCAAAGTTCATAAATAGTTATTCCCTACTTAATAAAACATCGCACACTCATGCCCTTCGTTTGTCTATTCATTGTTGGCTCACGAAAAATTTCCGAGGTGTAACACTTTTCCCCCCCTTTTGGAACGTTTGTCCTCGAATGTTAAACACTCGGGATTCTATGAAAATTCCGCCAGAGTTTCCCCTGTAATTTGACACTACCAACCTGTCACAACAACCCATAATATCATCGCCTCACAGGGCTACATCACAATATCAGCATATCCGTGGCCACACACGCCCAAAAGCATAAAAATGAAGCGTACATACCTCATATCGTCGGCGTTTCGTCTTGGATCTCTCCCGGGGGTTGGAATAAGTGTGGGTACTTAGATTTCATGCTCTCTTCTGCTTCCCAAGTCATTTCTTCCCGATCGTTGGTTCGCCACAATACTTTGACTGACTCTACCTCTTTATTTCGAAGTTTGCGCACTTGCCTAACTAGGATGGCAATAGGTACTTCTTCATAGGTTACCTTTTTCGTTATTTGCACATCGGCTACCGGGACAATCTTGGTGGGGTCTCTAACACACTTGCGGAGCATCGAAACGTGGAAGACTGGATGGACTGATTCAAGCTCCGAAGGCAAATCCAATTCATAGGCTACCTGACCCACCTTGCGGATGATTTTGTAGGTTCCAATGTATCTGGGACTTAGCTTCCCTTTCTTACCAAATCTCATCACCCCTTTCATTGGCGACACTTTCAAGAACACCCAATCACCGGCTTGAAATTCCAAGTCTCGTCGGCGATTGTCCGCATAGGACTTTTGGCGACTTTGAGCTGTCAACAACCGATCTTGGATTCCCTTGACTTTTTCTATTGCTTGTCGGATCAATTCAGGGCCCACTAGTTGTGCTTCTCCTATTTCGAACCATCCGATTGGAGATCTACATTTCCTTCCATATAAAGCTTCATATGGAGCCATTTGTATACTGGAATGATAGCGGTTGTTATACGCAAATTCAATTTGCAGAAAATGATCGTCCCAACTTCCACCAAAATCCAGCACACATGCTCGTAACATATCCTCCAAGGTATGAATAGTACGCTCGGCTTGTCCGTCAGTTTGTGGATGAAATGCCGTGCTAAGCTTCACTTGAGTGCCTAGACCTTCTTGAAAGGATTTCCAGAATTTGGCTGTAAACTGTGCCCCTCTGTCTGTGATGATAGATAATGGGATTCCATGGAGTCGCACAATTTCTTTGAGATACAACCTTGCATAGTCTTCTACTGAGTACGTGGTCTTGACTGGAAGAAAATGGGCTGCTTTCGTCAGCCTATCCACGATCACCCATATAGAGTCATACCTGCCACGGGAACGGGGTAATCCCACGATGAAATCCATGTTTATCACTTCCCATTTCCAAGTAGGGATTTCTATTACCTGTAACAAGCCCCCTGGCTTCTGATGTTCAGCTTTTACCTGTTGGAAATTCGAACATTGTACTACAAAATCTGCTATGTCCCTCTTCATGCCATCCCACCAGTATCTCAATTTGAGGACATGATACATTTTAGTTGCACCGGGGTGAATAGAATACCGAGAATAGTGTGCTTCCTCTAAAATCCGTTGGCGTAATTTTCCCACATCCGGTACACATATCCTGCCTCGATATCTAAGGATCCCATCTATGGAAACTTCAAATGGAGACTTTTCCTTTTCACAAGATAGATCTCGGTATCGGCTTAATTGAGAATCTTCATATTGCCGTTCCTTCACTTCTATAGTCAAGGATGAAACTGTGGGGTCATTAATACTGATGCCTGTACTACCCGAATCAATTGCACGTATTCCAAGACTTGTTAATCGATGAAGCTCCCGAACCATCTCCTTATTTTCTGAAGGAACTTCACATAAGCTACCCATTGATTGACGGCTAAGCGCATCGGCTACTACGTTAGCTTTTCCGGGGTGGTACACAATGTCCACATCATAGTCTTTTAACAATTCTAACCACCGCCTCTGCCGCAGGTTCAACTCCTTCTGTTTGAAGATATGCTGGAGACTCTTGTGATTTGTATAGATATCGACGTGCACACCATACAAATAATGCCTCCATATCTTTAAGGCATGAATAACCGCGGTCAATTCGAGATCATGAGTTGGATAATTCTTCTCATGTTTCCGTAACTGTCTCGAAGCGTATGCAATCACCTTCCTATGCTGCATCAATACACATCCTAGTCCCACACCAGAAGCATCACAATACACAACATAGCCATCCGGCCCTTCTGGAAGTGTTAGTACTGGAGCTGAGGTCAACTTGTCTTTCAACTCTTGGAAACTACGCTCGCATGCATCGTTCCACTGAAATTTCACCGACTTCTGGGTTAGCTTCGTTAATGGAGCTGAAATAGATGAAAAGCCCTCTACAAACCTTCTATAATAACCTGCCAAACCCAGAAAACTACGAACTTCCGTAGGCATTGTAGGCCTTGGCCAAGTCCTCACAGCTTCTATTTTCTGAGTGTCAACTCGGATGCCATCATCTGAAATAACATGACCTAGGAATGCCACAGAATTTAGCCAAAACTCGCACTTTGAGAATTTTGCATATAATTCCCGAGCTCGAAGAATGCCAAGAACAATTCTTAGATGATCTGCATGTTCTGTTTCTGTGCGATAATACACTAGAATATCATCAATAAATACTATCACGAAGAGATCCAAAAATGGCCTGAACAAATTATTCATTAGATTCATGAACACTGCCGGGGCATTTGTCAACCTAAACGACATCACTCGGAACTCATAGTTTCCATACCTCATTCTGAAGGCTGTTTTGGGAATATCTCCTTCTCTAATTCTCACTTGATGATAACCAGATCTCAGATCTATCTTGGAGAACCACTTAGCACCCTATAATTGGTCAAAAAAATCATCAATTCTGGGGAGGGGGTATTTGTTCTTTATTGATACCTTGTTCAGCTGTCTATAATTGATGCACATCCATAGAGATCCGTCCTTCTTTCTCACGAACAAGACTGGTGCTCCCCACGGCGATGAACTGGGCCTTATAAACCCCTTTTTGAGAAAGTCCTTCAACTGTGCCTTCAGCTCTTTCAATTCTGCCGGAGCCATTCGATAAGGAGGAATAGAAATGGGCTCAGTGTCCGGCAATACATCAATAGTGAAGTCAATTTCCCTCTCAGGAGGAAGACCTGGTAGTTCGTCTAGAAATACATCTGGGAATTTATTCACTACCGGAATAGATTGGAAAGCTGGCGACTTTGCCTCGGTGTCATGAACCCGAACTAGATGATAAATATAGACTTTAGCTATCGTCTTTCTTGCCTTAAGGTAGGAAATAAACCTACCCTTTGGGGATGCCCTATTACCCTTCCATTCAAGTACGGGCTCTCCTGGAAATTGAAATCAAACCATTTTCGTTCGGCAATCGACATTAGCATAACATGAGGACAAGCAATCCATACCCATAATTACATCAAAATTTATCATTTCAAACTCAATCAAATCGGCTTTAGTCTGGCGATCACATATCACAATGACACATTTTTTGTATACTTTCCTCGCTATTACCGGATCACCAACCGGAGTGAATACGTCAAAAGGTTTAATGGGCTCGGATCTTACCCCAATACAATCCGCGACATACGGAGTAACGTAAGAGAAAGTAGAACCCGAATCGATCAAAGCATATACATCACGGAAAAATATAGTCAATGTACCTGTAACAACATCTGGGGAAGACTCAAGATCCTGTCGCCCAGCCAAAGCATATACGCGGGGCTGAACAACACCTGAAGTAGACGCTCCCCCATGTCGGCCACCATAGTCGGGGCGTACCTAGCCATAGAATTAAATTGCAGGCTATACTCTCGAGCACTCATGCTTCCTTGCTTTAGATTCAAGAATTTGTCCGCTCTAGCTCGACGGACCTCGGGCGGCAAATAATGGCGAATGAAAGCATCAACAAACTCTTGCCAAACGGGAGGCGGTGCATTTTCTATCCTCGATGCTATCCAGTTGTTATACCACAATACCGCCACACCACGGAGTCTATAAGAAGCCAACTCTACCGATTCAGTCTCAGAAGCATGCATGAGTTTCAGCGTCCTCAGCATCTCATCAATAAAGCCTTGTGGGTCCTCATCCGACTTCGACCCAAAAAATTCTAGAGTACTTAGAGTCAAGAAATCACGGGCTCTCGTACTAGAGGAATGATCACTCTGGCCCGCATTCTGCCACTGTCCTTAGGCAGCAACCAATTGCGTTAATAGATGAATAGCTTCGGTCACTTGTTGACCCGAAGCAGCTGGCGGAGGAATTTGAGCGAAGGCTCCTCCTTGCTCTTCTACATTGGGCGAGGCCTCATTTTGTAATTCGCCCTCATCTACATTCACCGGAGGCTCTCTTTCTGCCCGCCTCTTCGTCGTAGCTTTGCCCTTCTAGGAAGCTGTAGCTTTTCGCTTTGGTGGCATTCGGAAATCACAACACACTTTTAGGAGGAGCAAAGTCTTATACATGGCTCTATCGCATGGTCTCATAAGAAGAAAAACGGTCATTTTCCTAAATGCCCTGTAGCCACTTGTTTATTAGCGTGGCGCGCAACACACCATAAACAAGCCTCTACTAGACACGACTCGTAGACACTTCCTAGGACTGAACCACTCTGATACCACTTCTGTCACGACCCAGCTAGGGGCCGCGACGGGTACCCGAGGCTGACCACCGAGCACCCTTTATTTCCTCACTTGTCATAGTCATTTACGCTTCTATATCATTCATGATTGTACGAAAATCATTTTTGGGTGAAAATCACAATTAGTCTATATATATATACAAATGCCTCATTAGGCCATCAAAATAATATATATAATATATACATGCATGCTGTAATAAACTTGTGAGACCATCTAACCCACACTACGCATCTACGAGCCTCTACTGACATACTATACATGTAGACGGAACAAGACTCCGTCATGCCCAAAATATACATATACCAAGAGAATAATCATGTGCACCTCCGGACAATGGAGTGCTCGCAATCAGCTGGCAGCTACTAAGAATCTGGATCGAGCTCACCTCCTTGTCTAACAGTGGGCATGAACACAACGTCCAAAGAAAACGGACGTCAGTATGAATATTGTACTGAGTATGACAGGCATGAACAGTAATAATGCATCAAGGAAACAAGGGAGGCATCAAGAATGGAGCAACTGTACCTGACTGGGAATTACATGAAAAGTAATGCATGCTGACTTACAGTTACACCTCGGAAATTTTCCCGTTAGCATACAGTGAATAGGCTAACAAAGGATGTTGCGTCTGCGATGTTTTGATGAGTAATAACGTCCATTAGATTGGTATCGAAGTGTCAAACAATTGTTAGGAGGGTTCCATAAGGATCGGAGAACTAACGAAGTGACAAAAATAAGATTCAGTTAACTGGTGGATTATACGGACCGTATAATGGTTTTACGGCCATATAATAAACCGTAGAAGTGTCATAGAGTGAAGTTGAGAAAAGGTGGGTTTTACGATAGATTATACGGACCGTATAAAATTATACGGCCCGTAAAATGAACCGTCAAGTTGACACAGAAAAGGGCAGCCACTGGAGCAGTTTTACGGTCGATTATACGGACCGTATAATGAACCGTATAATGGCATCGGGACAGATTTCAACTTTATAAAAAAATGATCCAAGTTCATTTTATTCATTTCTCCTTCTCACTCCACGACCCAACATCTCTCTAGAACATTCCAAACTCTTCCAAACCAAGAACTCAAATGAAGAATTAAGATAAATTTCATCAATCCACCAAAACTAAGTGTAAGAAACACATCAAAGGATCATTTAAGTCAAGAAATTCCATAAAAGGTGGAACTAGGGTTTTGTCCAAGTGAAGCATTTCAACTCAAGAATTTTTCAACTATCACCTAAGGTAAGTTTCATGACTTTATCATGTTGTTTAAGGTATTAGAATACTAAGAAGCTTGAATTGTAAAAAGACATGGGAAATGGGTCTTGAATGGGTGAATAGTGTCACCATTGAATGATAGTGGAATTGAATCATGAATGTTGATGTGTTGTGATTATGAATACGTTATAATTGATGTTTGTATCATGAAACAAGCATTAAATGGCGAAAACACAAAAAATGAGTTATAAGAGTAAATGTGAGAAAATTGGAGGAAAATGGTGGAATGTGCTAAACGTATATAAATGATGGTTGTTGATTGTAATATTGTGGATGTTGATGTGAACGTTGGGCAGTTGATATAGACTATGGGAAAGGTAGTGTAAATAAAGGAAGTGCTGCCCAATTTTCTTTAAAAATAGTGACGCGTTTCCTTAAGTCGACTAACTAATGTGAATACGGATTCTCTCGTGAAGGTAGCGACGTGACGCTAAAGGGGAGCAAGTGAACGATAGCTTAGCTAAATGACAAAGGTATGTGAGGCTAGTCTTTTCTTTCTAATGGCACGAATCCTATAGCATGAATTCCTTTCCTCTTCATGAGTTCCTATATTCTGGAAAGCTAAAAGCCTATATCCATAAGTGCTCATATAAGATAAAGAGATACCATATGATGATGCCACGTTGATGATGACGTTATTTATTGCTTACACTCACCTCATGTATTATTTCCTTCAAGGCGAGACAGAATGCTCATATATGTCCATAATGGAATCGAGGGTTCACGACCTTACGTCACCTCGATAGAATGCAGTTGTTCTAGAGTCTTTATGCATGTATGATGAAAAGTATATTTTGATAAGCATATTATGGTAAGTATTTTATGATAAGCATGTCATGATTGCATCACACCGGGCCTAGTTGGCCGGGCAGTCACCGCCAATGCGGGCAGCTATATGGATACACCATGGCCAGTTGGCATGGGCAGACACCACTAGTGGGCGGCATGAGATGGTACCCCGGACGCGGGAGGACTGGACGCGGGCTAATGTTATTGATTATCACACCGTTCCGAAATGGACGGGAAGCTTATATATATTATGCATACATGACATGGTAATGAGTATGAGTAAGACAACATGCATTACTTCTCTTGTGATTGTTATTCAGATCCAGATGCTTCATATTGTTGTTCCCATTATATTATTACTGTCTTTCTTCATTATTTATGCCTCTCATACTCAGTACAATATTCGTACTGACGTCCGTTTTCTTTGGACGATGTGTTCATGCCCACAGGTAGACAGGGAGGTGAGCTTAGTCCAGATCCTTAGTAGCTGTCAGCCGATTGAGAGCACTCCATTGTTCGGAGGTGCTTATGATTATTTCTTTTGGTATATATGCATATTTTGGGCAGGACGGAGTTTTCTATAGCCGCCCAGAAGGGCAAAACTACGACGAAAAGGCGGGCAGAACGAGAGCTTCCGATGAATGTAGGGGAAGGTGAATCACAAAATGAGGCCTCACCCGATGTAGAAGAGCAAGGAGGAGCCTCAGCTCCGATCCCTCCACCGGGAGCTTCAGGTCAGCAAGTGACCGAGGCCATACACTTATTGACACAATTGGTTGCCGCCCAGGCACAACGACAGAATTCGGGCCCAAGCGATCGTTCAGCTAGTATGAGAGCCCGTGATTTTATGACCTTAAATCCTCCGAAATTCTTTGGGTCAAAGCCGGATGAAGATCCGCAAAATTTTATTGATGAAATGTTGAGGACCTTAAAGATTATTCATGCCTCCGAGACCGAATCCGTGGAGTTGGCCTCTTATAGACTCCGCGATGTGGCAGTATTATGGTACAACAATTGAATGGCGTCAAGAGGAGAGAATGTGCCTCCTCCGGTATGGCAAGAATTCATGGATTCCTTTATTCGTCACTACTTGCCACCCGAGGTCCGCCGAGCTAGAGCGGACAGGTTCTTGAATCTAAAGCAAGGAAGCATGAGTGCCCGAGAGTATAGTATGAAATTCAATTCCTTGGCTAGGTATGCTCCAACTATGGTGGCCGACATGGGAGACCGGGTCTATAATTTTGTGAGTGGTTTGGGGCCACATCTATTTAGAGATTGTTTAACGGCCTCTTTGCAAAACGGGATGGATATTTCCCGAATACAGGCCCATGCTCAGAATCTTGAGGAACGACAATAGCCACAAAGAAGTGATCGTGATAATGATCGGAGACAAGGTAAGAGGGCTAGATTTATGGGAGCGAGCAGTGAATATAGAGGGGGACCGAGACAGATGCATTCTAGGCACTCAGGTCAGTCAGCGACCAGTGCGCCTCCCAGATTCTCAGACAGGAGGTTTGATCGTTCTTTTCAGTCAGGGCAGGGCTAGAGTTCGAGGGCCTCAGATTCTCAGTTTAGGGGAGATTTTAGTCAGCGCAGACCTCCAGTACCGCGGTGTAGCCAGTGCGGTAGATTGTATTCCGGACAGTGTCGTCAGGGTTCGGATGCTTGCTATGCCTGCGGGCTGGTTGGCCATATGATGAGAGACTGTCCATCAGTGAGAGATAGAGTTGGGACTCAGCCCACAGGTTCAGCAGCAGGTTCTTCTTCGGTAGGTCCGACAGCACAGATTTCCCAGACTTCAGCCGGTAGAGGTAGAGGCAGAGGGGGAGCATCTACTTCAGGTGTTGTTCAGCCCCGCGTATATGCTTTAACCGGGCGACAAGATCTTGAGCCCTCCCCAGATGTTGTCACAGGTACATTAAGTATATTTTCCCGTGACGTATATGCTCTGATCGATCCGGGTTCTACTTTCTCATATATTACTCCATATGTTGCTGATTGTATTGGGGTGAGACCCGAGCCAATTAAACCTTTCGAGGTATTTACTCCGGTTGGTGATCCCGTAATAGCAAGACAAGTATATAAGAATTGTGTAGTTATCATATGTGATCGTCAGAAAAAAGCTGATTTGATTGAACTGGAAATGATAGATTTTGATGTAATCATGGGGATGGATTGGTTGGCATCATGTTCCGCTAATGTTTGTTGCCGGACAAAAGTGGTTCGCTTCCAATTTCCGGGAGAGCCCGTGCTTGAGTGGAAGGGTAATACAGCTTCTCCAAAAGGCAGGTTTATTTCCTACCTCAAGGCGAGGAAGATGATAGCCAAGGGATACATTTATCATTTAGTTCGAGTTCATGACACCGAGGCAAGGCCACCAACTTTTCAATCAGTTCCGGTAGTGAATGAATTCCCAGATGTGTTTCCAGACGAACTTCCAGGTCTTCCTCCAGAAAGAGAGATTGATTTTGCCATCGATGTGTTGCCGGACACCAAGCCTATTTCTATTCCTCCTTATCGAATGGCTCCGGCAGAATTGAAAGAGCTGAAGGCACAGTTTAAAGACTTGCTCGAGAAGGGTTTCATTAGGCCCAGTTCATCACCGTGGGGAGCACCGGTCTTGTTCGTGAGAAAGAAAGACGGGTCGCTACGAATGTGTATTGACTATAGGCAGTTGAACAAAGTGACGGTGAAGAAAACATATCCCCTTCCAAGGATTGATGACTTATTCGACCAATTGCAGGGTGCCAAATGGTTTTCCAAAATAGATCTAAGGTCGGTTTATCATCAAGTGAGAGTTAGAGAAGCGGATATTCCCAAAATAGCCTTCAAAACGAGGTATGGCAATTATGAGTTCCGCGTGATGTCGTTTGGGTTGACAAACGCTCCGGCAGTGTTCATGAATCTAATGAATAACGTGTTTAGGCCATTTTTGGATATCTTCGTGATAGTGTTTATTGATGATATTTTGGTGTATTCTTGCACAGAATCAGAACACGCAGATCATCTAAGGATTGTTCTTGGTGTTCTTCGAGCTCGAGAATTATATGCAAAATTTTCAAAGTGCGAGTTTTGACTAAACTCTGTAACATTTCTGGGCCATGTTATTTCAGATGATGGCATTCGAGTCGAAACCCAGAAAATTGAAGCGGTGAAGACTTGGCCAAGGCCTACAACACCCACGGAAGTTCGTAGTTTTCTTGGACTGGTAGGCTACTATAGAAAATTTGTAGAGGGATTTTCATCTATTTCAGCTCCATTGACGAAACTAACTCAAAAGTCGGCTAAGTTCCAGTGGAGTGATGCTTGTGAGCGTAGTTTCCAAGAGTTGGAAAACAGACTAACCTCAGCTTCAGTTTTAACACTTCCAGAAGGGTCAGATGGTTATGTGGTATATTGTGACGCTTCCGGTGTCGGATTAGGATGCGTATTGATGCAGCATGGTAAGGTTATTGCATATGCTTCGAGACAATTGCGGAAACATGAAAAGAATTATCCAACTCATGATCTTGAATTGGCCGCGGTTATTCATGCCTTAAAAATGTGGAGACATTGTTTGTATGGTGTGCACGTTGATATTTATACAGATCACAAAAGTCTTCAATACATTTTCAAGCAAAAGGAGTTGAACCTGCGGCAAAGGCGGTGGTTAGAATTGTTAAAAGATTATGATGTGAATATTTTATACCACCCCGGAAAGGCAAATGTAGTAGCCGACGCGCTTTGCCGCCGATCAATGGGTAGCTTAAGTGAAGTTCCCCCGGAAAAGAAAGAGATGACTCGTGAGCTCCACCAACTAGCTAATCTTGGAGTACGTGTGATGGATTCAGATGATGCAGGGATTAGCATTAATGATCCCACGGTTTCATCTCTGAACGTAGAAGTGAAAGAACGACAATATGAAGACCCTCAACTGCGTCATTACAGAGATACGTCTCATGGAAAAGAGAAGTCCTCATTCGAAGTTGCTATGGATGGGGTTCTTAGGTACCGGAGCAGATTATGTGTGCCGAATGTGGCAGAATTGCGCCGTCGAATATTAGAGGAAGCCCATTACTCCCGGTACTCTATTCATCCAGGTGCAACCAAGATGTATCAAGATCTTAAATTGCTATATTGGTGGGATGGCATGAAACGGGACGTAGCAGAATTTGTAGCACAGTGCCCGAATTGCCAACAAGTGAAGGCCGAGCATCAAAAGCCAGGGGGCTTGTTGCAAGCAATGGAAATTCCTACGTGGAAATGGGAAATAATTAACATGGATTTTATCGTAGGGTTACCCCGTTCACGACGGAAGTATGATTCCATATGGGTGATCGTGGACAGACTAACGAAAGCCGCCCATTTCCTCCCAGTTAGGACCACATATTCAACGGAAGATTATGCCAGGTTGTATTTAAAGGAAATTGTGCGACTTCATGGAATTCCTTTGGCCATTATTACAGACAGGGGAGCATAGTTTACAGCCAGGTTTTGGAAGTCTTTTCAAGAAGGTCTACGTACTCAGGTCAAGCTCAGCACGTCGTTTCATCCACAGACCGATGGACAGGCCGAGCGTACTATACAGACCCTGGAAGATATGCTACGAGCGTGTGTGCTGGATTTTGGTGGTAGTTGGGATGAGCATTTGCCCCTTATTGAATTTGCGTATAACAATAGCTACCATTCCGGTATTCAAATGGCTCCATACGAGGCTTTATATGGAAGGAAGTGTGGATCTCCAATTGGATGGTTTGAAACAGGGGAAGCACAATTGATAGGCCCCGAACTGATTCAACAAGCGGTGGAAAAAGTTAAGGTGATCCGAGATCGTCTAACAGCCCAGAGCCGCCAAAAGTCGTATGCAGACAATCGCCGACGAGACCTGGAATTTCAAGTGGGTGATTGAGTGTTTCTGAAGGTATCACCGATGAAAGGGGTGATGAGATTTGGCAAGAAAGGGAAGCTAAGCCTTAGATACATCGGACCTTATGAAATCGTTAGTTAGGCGTGTCAGGTAGCCTATGAATTGAATTTGCCTTTGGAGCTTGAATCAGTCCATCCAGTATTCCATGTTTCAATGCTCCGCAAGTGCATTGGAGACCCCATAAAGATTGTTCTGGTAGAGGATGTGCAATTGACAGAGAAGCAAACACACGAAGAAATACCTATTGCTATTTTAGATAGACAAATACGAAGGCTTCGAAATAAAGAGGTAGCATCAGTCAAAGTCCTATGGCGGAACAACAATCGGGACGAAATGACACAGGAAGCGGAAGAGAAAATGAGATCCAAGTATCCCCATTTGTTCCAACCCCCGGAAGAGATTTAAGATGAAACGTCGACGATATAAGGTATGTACGCTTTATTTTTATGCTTTTGGTCGTGTGTAGCCATAGATGTGTTGATATTGTGATGTAGCCCTGTGAGGCGATGATATTATGGGTTGTTGTGACAGGTTAGTAGTGCCAGATTACAGAGGAAACTCTGGAAAAAAAATTGTAGGATCCCGTGTGTTTAACATTCGAGGACGAATGTTCAAAAAGGGGGGAAGAATGTTACACCTCGAAAATTTTCCCGTTAGCGTACAGTGAATAGGCTAACAAAGGATATAGCGTGTACGATGTTTTGATGAGTAATAACGTCCATTAGATTGGTATCGAAGTGTCAAAAAATTGTTAGGAGGGTTCCATAAGGATCAGAGAACTAACGAAGTGACAAAAATAAGATTCAGTTAACTGGTGGATTATACGGTCGATTATACGGACCATATAATGGTTTTACGGCCGTATAATGAACTGTAGAAGTGTCACAGAGTGAAGTTGAGAAAAGGTGGGTTTTACGGTAGATTATACGGACCGTATAAAATTATACGGCCCGTAAAATGAACCGTCAAGTTGACACAGAAAAGGGAAGCCACTGGAGCAATTTTACGGTCGATTATACGGACCGTATAAATTTATACGGACCGTATAATGGACCGTATAATGGCATCGGGACAGATTTCAACTTTATATAAAAATGATCCAAGTTCATTTTATTCATTTCTCCTTCTCACTCCACGACCCAACATCTCTCTAGAACATTCCAAACTCTTCCAAACCAAGAACTCAAATGAAGAATTAAGATCAATTTCATCAATCCACCAAAACCAAGTGTAAGAAACACATCAAAGGATCATTTAAGTCAAGAAATTCCATAAAAGGTGGAACTAGGGTTATGTCCAAGTGAAGCATTTCAACTCGAGAATTGTTCAACTATCACCTAAGGTAAGTTTCATGACTTTATCATGTTGTTTAAGGTATTAGACGACTAAGAAGCTTGAATTGTAAAAAGACATGGGAAATGGGTCTTGAATGGGTGAATAGTGTCACTATTGAATGATAATGGAATTGAATCATGAATGTTGATGTGTTGTGATTATGAATACGTTATAATTGATGTTTATATCATGAAACAAGCATTAAATGGCAAAAACACAAAAAATGAGTTATAAGAGTAAATGTGGGAAAATTGGAGGAAAATGGTGGAATGTGCTAAACGTATATAAATGATGGTTGTTGATTGTAATATTGTGGATGTTGATGTGAACATTGGGGAGTTGATATAGACTATGGGAAAGGTAGGATAAATAAAGGAAGTGCTGCCCAATTTTCTCTAGAAATAGTGACGCGTTTCCTTAAGTCGACTAACTAATGTGAATACGGATTCTCTCGTGAAGGTAGCGACGTGACGCTAAAGGGGAGCAAGTGAACGATAGCTTAGCTAAATGACAAAGGTATGTGAGGCTAGTCCTTTCTTACTAATGGCATGAATCCTATAGCATGAATTCCTTTCCTCTTCATGAGTTCCTATATTCTGGAAAGCTAAAAGCCTATATCCATAAGTGCCCTTATAAGATAAAGAGATATGATATGATGATGCCACGTTGATGATGACGTTATTTATTGCTTACACTCACCTCATGTATTATTTCCTTCAAGGTGAGACAGAATGCTCATATATGTCCATAATGGAATCGAGGGTTCACGACCTTACGTCACCTCGATATAATGCAGTTGTTCTAGATTCTTTATGCATGTATGATGACAAGTATATTTTGATAAGCATATTATGGTAAGTATTTTATGATGAGCATGTCATGATTGCATCACACCAGGCCTAGTTGGTCGGGCAGTCACCGCCAAGGCGGGCAGCCATACGGATACACCATGGCGAGTTGGCATGGGCAGACACCACTAGTGGGCGGCATGAGATGGTACCCCGGACGCGGGAGGCCTGGACGCGGGCTAATGTTATTGATTATCACACCGTTCCGACATGGACGGGCAGCTTATATATATTATGCATACATGACATGGTAATGAGTATGAGTAAGACAACATGCATTACTTCTCTTGTGATTGTTATTCAGATCCAGATGCTTCATATTGTTGTTCCCATTATATTATTATTGTCTTTCTTCATTGTTTATGCCTCTCATACTCAGTACAATATTCGTACTGACGTCCGTTTTCTTTGGACGCTGTGTTCATACCCACAGGTAGACAGGGAGGTGAGCTCAGTCCAGATCCTTAGTAGCTGTCAGCCGATTGAGAGCACTCCATTGTTCGGAGGTGCTTATGATTATTTCTTTTGGTATATATGCATATTTTGGGCACGACAGAGTCTTGTTCCGTCTATGTATACAGTATGTCTGTAGAGGCTCGTAGATACGCAGTGTGGGTTAGATGGTCAAACAAGATGTTATCATATGTATATATATATATATATATATATATATATATATTTATTTTATTTTTGATGGCCGAGAGGCAAATGTATATAAAGCATCTATGTTGCTATATAAAATATGTTTTCCTATAATTTCATGTACAAGTTGATAAAATGGGCACTAAATGAGTAAGATGAGTAGTAAACCAAGCGGTGCTCGGTGGCTAGCTCCGGGTACCCGTCGCGGCCCCTAGCTGGGTCGTGACACTTACTTTTAAGCTTATCATCATCTCATGTATGCATATCATATATATATAAACTGCCCGACCATATAGGTGCGGTGTGATAATCAGTAACATTAGCCCGCGTCCGGGGTACCATCTCATGCCGCCCACTAGTGATCTCTGCCCATGCCAACTGTCCATGGTGTATCGTATAGCTGCCCGCTTTCGCAGTGACTGCCCGGCCAACTAGGCCCGGTGTGATGCAATCATGACATGCTCATCATAAAATACTTATAATAATTATGCTTATCAAAATATACTTGTCATCGTACATGCATAAAGACTCTAGAACAACTGCATTCTATCGAGGTGACGTAAGTTCGTGAACCCTCGATTTCATTATGAACATATATGAACATTCTGCCTCACCTTGAAGGGATTAGTATATAAGGTGAGTGTATACAAGGAACAACATCATTTACTTTATAAGAACGTCATATCATATCTCTTGACTCATATAGCTATTCATGATCTTAGGCTCTTGGCTTTCCGGGTTATAGGAGAATCATGGAAAGGGAAAAGAATCATATCATGGGATTCATGCCATAGAAAGAAAAGGACTAGCCTCACATACCTTTGTCGCTTAGTTAAGCTATCGTTCACTTATTCTCCTTCAATATCACGTTGTTACCTTTACGAGAGAATACACATTATAGTTAGTCAACCGACCATAAGAACGCATCGTTATTTCTAAAGAAAATTGGGCAGCGTTTCCTTTATTTCTACTACTTTTCTCATGTTCTATTTCAACTCCCAAACATTTACAACAACACTCATAATATCGTATCAACATTCATCACTTATCTATATTTAGCAAAATCCACCATTTTTCTCCAATTTCTCCACATTTAATGGTTTTAGCTCATCATAATAATTTTGCTTACTTCACACCTATTCTATGGTCTATACGCCATTTATAACGTATTCATCATCACAACATATCAACATTCATGATTCCATTCAACTATCATTCAATTGTGACACTATTCACTAAGTAATGGCCCATTTTCTATGTTCTTCTACATTTCAATCATCTTAGCTTTCCAATACCTTAAATAACATGATAAAGTCATGAAACATACCTTAGATGATGGTGGAACAAGCTTAGAGTGGAATCACTTCTTTAGCACCAAAACCCTTCTTCACCTCTTTTGGAATTTCTTGAAGGAGATGACTTCCAATTAGGTTTCATACACTTTGTTTCATAGATTTGGTGTTGATGATCATTGATTTCCTTGGTATTCTTGTGGTTGAATTATTTGGAGTGGTCTAGAGATTTCTAGGGAGGTATTTCGTGAAGAGGAAATGAGAAAATGAACTTGGGTCCTTCCTTTTTAATAGCTAAAATCCGATTTTTATGAACAGTGGTCGAAATGCACAGTGGTCGTAAACCCCACTTTACGGGCCGTATACTGGTCTATGGTCCGTCCTTCGCGATCGTATTTAAGCAAATCAGAAACAGAAAGGTTGGTTGAAGATCATGGCAGTTTACGACTCAGTTTACGGGCCGTATTTCAATTTACGGTCCGTATTCCAAGTCGTTTTTAACCATTTGACAGAAAGTTGAAATTTTTGAAATGTTGAAGGACGATGGCACTTTACGGTCCGTAAATCACTTTACGGGCCGTATTCCATTTTACGACCACTGGCTGAAATGAAATTCTACAACTTTCTTAATTCCAAAGTTCATAAATAGTAATTCCCTACTTAATAAAACATCGCACACTCATGCCCTTCGTTGGTCTATTCATTGTTGGCTCACGAAAAATTTCAGAGGTGTAACATATGTACCCCATATGATTCTATTCTTAGACATGTAAGGTCTAAATGTTTCTCGTGATGGCTTATTGATATTGTTGTCACGACCCAGCCCCGTGGGCCATGACTAGTGCCCGAGCTGAGCACCCATATGTACCTGTTAGACATAATCAGACTGACACTATAGACAACATGGGAATCGGCATAGACCCAAAGGTTCCCAATCAATCATAACGTAATAAATACGCAAGCCGACGAGGCGGCCACTAGATATCATTATAATACGCAAGCCGACAAGGCTGCCACTACTTGTCAATATACTACGCAAGCCGACAAGGCTGCCACTACGTATCGATAACATATGCAAGCCGTCAAGGCTGCTATAACAAACAGAAACATCCACAACAACTATATAGACACAGCAAATCATAATCTATATACAACCCACATAGATGCCTACAGACCTCTAAGAGTATCAACAGTGAAATATGACGGGACAGGGCCCTGTCGTACCCCTGGACAAACAGATATATATATATATACATCAAAAGGTTTGTACCAAAAATCTAGGCTCCGGAACAACGGAGCTCTCCAAGACAGCTGGATGGAAATCCTAAGCTGGGGGATCACCGAATCAAGCGTCTGTACCTGCGGGCATGAAACGCAGCCCCCCGAAGAAAGGGGGTCAGTACGGAATATGTACTAAGTATATAAAGCATAAGAACATCAAGTACAGATGAATCATGAAAACCGGCCTCAATAATAGAATGCATCTGTGGCTAACATCTGAGAATATCTGCATAACTCTATATGACAGAAACTGACTCTACGGTGTATGATAGGCATAGATTATAATATAAATGATAGTGTTGTGGAACGTACAGCCCGATCCATATATAATATAATATGTTAGTGCCGAGGAACGTACGACCCGATCCATATATAATATAATATGTTAGTGCCGAGGAACGCACGGCCCGATCCATGTATAATATAATATGTTAGTGCCGAGGAACGTACGGCCCGATCCATATATAATATAATATATATAAATGCATGTAGAACTTGGAAAAGGATAATCTGAACCCTTCTGGTCATATAAAAAGCTCTGGGAGTTATGGACATAAAACATAGGAGGCCAACGATAGAAATATCTCTACACTCTCTAAGAATAGAATCTTTGGAACTCGCTTGCTCACTGTGTTCGTTCATATGATAAGGATCATGCCAAAAAGAAAGAAAGGATAACTTTACATACCTGTTAAAGGTTATTCGTAATCACGTTCGCTTCGTCACCCCCTTAGCCTATTTAATATAAAAGTAACGCTATCGTTACTAAACTATACTTCCTAGCTCATAAATCTGTAACCAATCACCTATAGGACTCATTCTTTAACTTATACTTTCTTGATTAGGGTTTTTCATTAGTTAAGGACTTAACGGAAATCGGGCAGCATTTCCCCTATATATTCGCCTAACCCGAATTTCCAATTATCCTCTTGTTATCACAGAAATACCAATAATGACAGCAATAGAGATATGCATACAAATTCTTACAATTTAGCCCATAAACAATTCAAACAATCCAACAACCCTTCTTAATCCTTTTCAACCCACAATTTCATGTAACAACGATTTCATGCATTTTCTTACTTCCAATTTCGTCCAATCCAATTTTAATTCTTCCATCACAACACTATTAATACAATTACACCACAAAATAAGAAAATCTTACCTAAATTTTCTCGGAGGAATTTCTACACTTAATTGCTCCAATTTCGCAATTTCTTCTTCCTCAATTCAATATCTAATGTTGCTATCACCTCCTTGAACTTGTAATTCACTTGAAACTTGATCAAAATATTCAACAAAACAAATTTTTCTTCATCACCATGGCTGGACGAGAGTATTATTATTTTTTTCTAAGTTGAATTTCATGAAAATGAAAGTGAATTGCAATTTGTTCACATCCATTTCATATATATATGGTTTCCCCTTGATAGACACGTGCTCCCCCCCCCCCCCCCCTTGTGACTCACTAATTGAATTCTTGAATTGTCATTTTCATTTTATTTTTTTTAATTGGGGTGGGGTCCACTATTAGTATTTAAGTTAATTAATTTTAATTAATCATTAATCCTCACTTATTAATCTAATCATAATTAATTAGTCTTTAATCTCTAATAATATTTCTATACTAAATAAAATTTATAAACAATTTGTATACTAATTAAAATTGAAAATTAAAAGTTCCTATTTCGCATCCGAAAATAATCCCGTCTTTAACTCAGGTCGGTGAGCTTGCGAATAATTCGATGTATATAAATACGGGATATAACATCCTCCCCCCCCCCCCCCCCCCCTTTAGAACATTCGTCCTCGAATGTTAAATTGGTCCTGTAAAGTCTTATAAAAATTTCGGGGAAGTCTCCCTTATCGCTATAACATATAGTTTCAGTTATTAATCAATATAATCAAGTGAGGATTTTAAGTTACCTGTAGGCGTAGGGAACAAGTAAGGATACTTATTTTTCATCTCCTCTTCGGCTTCCCAGGTCATCTCTTCTCTATTGTTGTTTCGCCATAATACTTTGACGGAAGCCACATCCTTGGTACGCAATCTCCGGACTTGCCGATCAAGTATGGATATAGGTTGCTCCTCATAGGACAACTCTTCCGTCACCTTGACATCATCCACGGGAAATACTCTGGAAGGGTCGCCTATACATTTGCGAAGCAGGGACACGTGAAAGACTGGATGTACTGCTTCCAAATTAGACGGTAGGTCCAACTCGTAGGCAACCTGGCCTACCCTACGGATAATCTGATAAGGCCCAATGTACCTCGGGCTTAGCTTCCTTTTCTTGCCGAATCTCATGACACCCTTCATGGGTGACACTTTCAAGAATACCCAATCACCAACCTGAAATTCTAAGTGTCGACGTCGATTATCTGCATATGATTTCTGTCGACTCTGGGCTGCTAGTAACCTCTCCTGAATAAGCTTCACTTTATCAGCAGCCTGCTGAACCATATCTGGGCCTATTAATTTAGTCTCACCAACATCAAACCAGCCAATAGGTGACCTGCACTTCCTTCCATACAAGGCCTCATACGGTGCCATCTGAATACTCAAATGGTAGTTATTATTATAAGCAAACTCGATAAGTGGCAAATGATTGTCCCAGCTACCTCTGAAATCAATAATACAGGCACGTAACATATCTTGTAGTGTTTGAATAGTATGCTCGGCATGTCCGTCAGTCTGAGGGTGGAATGCTATGCTAAGACTCACTTGTGTTCCCAATCCTTCCTGGAATGATCTCTAGAAGTTAGCTGTAAACTGAGCTCCTCTGTCGGAGATAATAGCTGCGGGAACCCCGTGAAGTCTCACGATCTCTTTGAGGTATAACCTCGCATAATCCTCAGCTGAAGAAGTAGTCCTGACTGGAAGAAAATGGGCTGATTTTGTCAGCCTATCCACGACAACCCAAATAGAGTCGTATCTTCGCGGAGTGCGAGGTAACCCTGTAATGAAGTCCACATTAATTACCTCCCATTTCCAAGTCGGAATCTCTATCTCCTGTAATAATCCACCGGCCTTCTGATGCTCGACCTTAACCTATTGACAATTTGGGCACTGAGCAACAAACTCCGCTATATCCTTTTTCATGCCATCCCACCAATACAAACATCTGAGGTCATGATACATCTTCGTTGAGCATAGTGTGCCTCTCCCATAACCTGTTGCCGTAACCCTGCAACCTCAGGTACACATAATCTGCCTCTGTATCGTAGCACTCCGTCAGGTGCAACTTCGAATGGAATCTCCTCCTTTTGAAGAGCTGCATCTCTATAATGTATAAGAACAGGGTCCTCGTACTGGTGTCTCTTTACCTCTTCAATGATAGAGGATTCAGCAACTCCTCAAACAGAAACTCCGCCATCATCAGAATCAGCCAAACGGACTCCAAGATTAGCTAACTGGCAAATCTCACGGACTATCTCCTTCCGTTCTGGTTGTAAATCTGCCAAGCTACCCATAGATTTACGACTAAGAGCATCTCCTACAATATTTGCTTTCCCTGGATGGTGTAGAATATCAACATCATAATCTTTTAGCAACTCTAGCCACCTTCTTTGCCGCAGATTCAGCTCCTTCTGCTTAAAGATATATTGGAGACTCTTATGGTCCGTATAAATATCAACATGTACGCCATATAAATAATGTCTCCATATCTTCAAAGCATTAATTACTGCTGGTAACTCCAGATCATGAGTAGGATAATTCCTTTCGTGCTTTCTGAGCTGCCGGGAGGCATAGGCTATAACTCTGCCATACTGCATCAATACACAACCTAGCCCAACGCCTAAGGCATCACAATAAATAACATAGCCATCTGGTCCCTCAGGAAGTGTTAGAACTGGAACCGTAGTCAAACTTATCCTTCAATAATTGGAAACTTTGTTCACGTGCTTCAGTCTACTGGAACTTAACTGCCTTCTGTGTTAGCCTTGTCAAAGGCGCTGAAATCGAGGCAAATTTCTCTACGAAGCTCCTGTAATATCCTGCTAGCCCCAGAAAACTACGTACCTCAGTAGGTGTCGTAGGTCTAGGCCATGTCTTCACCGCCTCAATCTTCTGTGTATCTACCCGAATGCCATCAACTCCAATAATATGCCCCAAGAATGCTACTGAAGTCAACCAGAATTCACATTTAGAGAACTTAGCATACAACTTCTGGTGCTAGAGTACCCTAAGTACCGTCCTCAAATGATCTGCATGCTACTCTTCTGATCGTGAATAGACCAGAATATCATCAATAAATACAATCACGAACAGGTCGAGGAATGGCTTGAACACTCGGTTCATCAAATCCATAAATACTGCTGGAGCATTCACCACAAGAAACTTAACTTTTAGCGACGATTTCTTAACGAAGGGAGATAAATCCGGTCGTTCTAAGTATATTTATAATGACTAAATTCTTTTCCAGTCATTAAAGATAAATTTTAGTTCAATATCAATGAGGGGGAAATATCCAGTCCTTAAAAAACATAATATCCGGTCGTTCCCCAAATAAAATAAGGCGCTAATTTTTCCTACCTTTTTTTTCCCAGCCCCACGCTCCCCCTCATCTGCTTTCCCACTATTTTTCCTCAACCCCACTCCTCTTTATACGCAACAATCACCTCTCAAAAGAAAAAAAACTGCTTCTTAATTTATAATGCTTAGATATGCATTAATTACTTATTTTCGACTCACACCAACTTAATCAGCTAGAAAGCAGGATGGCTATGAGAATCTAAAGAGATATTGAGTAAAACCCCACCAGAAGGAGTTTGCAACGGCTGCTACACATACGCTAATTATCAAGTCTTAGCAAGCGGCTCAATTTCATGAATTCCGCAACAAATTCTTTGGATAAACACCAAATTTTGTGGTGAAACTGATTCTGAAGATAGGATTGAAAGGTAAAACAAATTTGTTGAAATTTTTGGGGAAAGTATATCCCCTTCTTCCTGCACTGAAATTTCAATTTGGATAACAACCAAAATTTGTGGTTTGGGTGTTATGCTCCATTTCCCAGCCCAACCCATATAAAAACCTAATTATTTCTCTCTATTTTGATTATACAACCAGTTTGGTACAACTTACTGAAAAGAACTGGCTTTCGAGAAAGAAGCTTACCTCAACAATTTACAATTTCCTTCTCCTTCACATCAAGGTAAATATCTGTCAATTTACTAAATATTGTAATTATTGATTATGAAATTAGGTATTCCTTTCCTATTCGTATGAGTTCTCTGTTCGATTATATTTTTTCGATTGTATTGATTAATTGGTTTAGTGATACATTTTACTGTTAAATTGGACAAACATGGATTGCTGGTATTTTGTGCTTGAAGATTTTTTCCTAGATATCAATAATTTGTCTTGAAAGCCTTTTTCTGATTTATAATGAGCTGAACCCTATATTTGTTTGCTCTCTGCCTTCGAATGATATTCTTTTTATTGGTCGTCATTCTACTAATAATGAAGGAATCGAGTCTTTGCTTTATTTACTGAAGTTTTACCTTATTTTAATCAATTAAAAAAATACTACACAACTTTGAAAATTTTCAGAAATACACTGAAAAATAAAGATTCTCATCCGTCTTAGAGTTCTATAGCCAGATAATGTCATTGTCAGTGCTCTGTCTTTGTTGCTCAAATCCCATGCCAAGAAGGTTGGCAAAACAAATATTGTCAGTAAGACCAGCATTTGATCGAAACTCTAATGATTCCAAGCTGTTCGCGAGACTATCCCAATTTGATATGGGAATTGTAATTTGTTTGTTCAGATCTGAGAGGAAGCAATTTGAGAAGGAAAGTCTTTTTAGATGCTTAAGGTCAAACAAGTGTTCTGTGAATTCTGCAGCTGGGGAGCAGTGAAGGGAGTTGTCGTATAGATCTCCGACAGTTAAATCCGTTATGTGCCAGAAGCCATTGGAGAAATCACATGATACTCCCTGTGTATTATAATTAAAACAAGAGTTCATGGAGCTGATAAAAGTAATTAAACTAGAATTTATGTTACGATGTAAAGAATTTTTACTCTATTTTAGACTTAAGTTAACCAACAAGAACAAGTGACTTTTCATGGTTAACTTGGAAAATAGATTAATAACATGTATTTATGCCATCAGTCATGTTTCAGGTGAATTAGTTGCTTGCGGAAAATAATTTACGAAGATGAGTGAGATGTGTTACAGTATTAGGAAGTGGAGACTACTTAATTCTAGAAATGAATACAATTTTACATCAAAATAAGGGAAGTCATTATAAAAAAGTGATAAATTTTGCAATTACTGCAGTAGATGGTACTAATAGGAAAGTGTCTTAGAAATTGGATAGCTCCTTAATGATGTCTCTCTCTGACATACACTCATATCACACTGATTGCAAATCCAGAAATGAAATAAGAATTTAGGTATTGTCTACTGGAAAAAATTATCATTTTAAATTTTCTACTGGAAAAAATTATCATTTTATACCTATAAAAAAGTTCATCGTTTTTCAGTACAATGAAATTTATGTATTTTGTGATGTTGCACGTTTCCGGAGGCGAGTATAACTATATGTATCTATTTCTCATTAATCCATAACTCTAGAATAAATGTTTAACTCTTACTCCTTGGTTGTTGTACTAATTTATTTTTATATCTATTTTACATGAACCAAGATTATGGCACCAAATAAGCAATGGATGGAACTTATTAATGATCGACTTGCTGGTGCTTACGTAGATGGGGTGGAAAGTTTTTTAGATTATGCTTTTACAAGATTGGGAGAACCACAATTGATACGTTGTCCCTGCATCAAATGTGGTAATGCGACTTCTAGAACACGTGTTGTGGTCAGGTCACATTTGATAGTACATGGGATAATACCGGGTTATACTCTTTGGTATCACCATGGGGAGAGGTCAGGTGAAGCACAACCAGATTTTGAATTTATATATGACAATGACATCGAAGAGGGTGATGGTGAGGATGAAATACATGGGATTTTGAGAGATTTGTATTATAATGGAGATAATATGAACAATAGTGGTGATGATTTTGTCGAGGAGGAAACAAATCCTGAAGCAAAATGATTTTATAAGCTACTGGAGGATTTTGAGCTACTTTTATATGAAAGTGCAAAAGTTTCTAAACTTTCTACTTTGGTTAAATTGCTTCACATTAAAAGTATTGGTCATTGGAGTAATGAGTCATTTACGATGTTATTAAAGTTTTTGAAAGAAGATTTATTGCTTGATGGAACAAACTTGCCAAATTCATATTACGAGGCAAAGAAGGTTATTCGAGATCTTGGTCTTTCTTATAAGAAGATTGATGCGTGTAAGAATGATTGCATGTTATATTGGAAGGATGATAATTGTCTTGAATTTGCAAAGTTTGTGGGGCATCCAGATGGAAGGAGGATAAACATAGTGGGGAAACCATATTTAAAAGTGGAAAAAAGATACCATACAAGATTTTACGTTATTTTCCTCTAAAGACCAGACTTCAAAGATTAATTATGGGTTCAAAGACATCTCCTCTTATATCATGGCATCATGATAAAAGAGTTGATGATGGGATTATGAGACACCCAGCTGATTCAATGGTATGGAAAAACTTTGATGAGCTTCACCCATCTTTTGCTGCTAAGCCTCGTAATGTAAGACTTGGGCTTGCTAGTGATGGATTTCAACCATTTGGAATGTCCAGAACTCCATACAGCATTTGGCCCGTGGTACTTATTCCTTATAATTTACCACCTTGGCTTTGCATGAAGCAAGAGAATTTTATTTTGTCAATGTTTATACCTGGTCCTGAGAGTCTGCAATTGATGTCTATCTTCAACCTTTGATAGAGGAATTGAATGAATTATGGGAAACTGGAGTGGAGACCTTTGATGCGTTAACTAAAAAGAATTTTACATTACATGCGTCTTTGTTATGGACCATCAACGACTTTCCAGCATATGCAAATTTGTCTGGATAAAGTACAAAAGGAAAATTGGATTGCCCATGTTGCAATAAAGGAACTGTTTCCACAAGGCTAAAAAATTGTAAAAAACAGTGTTACATGGGCCACAGACGCTTTCTTCCTCTTGATCACAAATGGAGGAATGATAAAGCGTCATTTGATGGCACTAAGGAGATGATACTACCACCAAAAATGTTGTCCAGTGGTGATATACTTGATCAAGTTGCTGATTTAGATGGGTTACCACTAACAAAGGATCCAAAGAAGAAGAATAAGATATCACATGAAAGTAGGGGTGATAATTGGAATAAGAAGAGTATATTCTTTGATCTTCCTTATTGGAAAAATTTGTTGTTGCGACATAATCTAGATGTGATGCACATTGAGAAAAATATTTGTGATAATGTATTGGGGACAATCTTAAATGTCAAAGGAAAAACCAAAGACACCTTGAATAGTTGGTTGGATTTATAAGCAATGAACATATGAAAAGATTTGCATCCAATAAAAAATGGGGATAAATATGAGTTACCACCAGCATGTTATACATTATCTCCTGAAGAGAAGCAAAGGTTTTTCAATTTCTTAAAGAATCTAAAGGTCCCAGATGGATTTTCATCAAATATTTCCCAGTGTGTGAACCTTAAAGATCACAAAATTTCAGGATTAAAAAGTCATGATTGTCATTTTATTCTACAACATTTACTCCCACTTTCCATACGTGGTATGCTCTGCAAATCTGTGTCGGAACCACTTATTGAGTTGTCTTTATTTTTCAAAGTACTTGGGGAGAAATGTTTGAGTGTGGATGTGTTGGAAAAAATAGAAGCCCAAATACCATTAACCTTGTGCAAGTTAGAAAGGGTCTTTCCTCCTGCATTTTTCGATGTCATGGTGCACTTGGCAATTCATTTACCTAATGAAGCTAAGATTGCTGGACCAATTCAATATCGATGGATGTATCCAATAGAGCGCTACTTACACTTTTTGAAATCTTTTATTGGTAATATAGCTCGCCCAGAAGGTTCGATTGCAGAGGGATATTTACCAACTGAATGTATGACTTTATGTTCAAGGTATTTGAATACAATGAAGGCAAAATTTAATTGCCTTGAACGAAATTATGATGGTGGTGTTTTTGAATCTGAGGGAGGTTTGACAATTTTTTTCAACAAGGAAAACCTATAAAGGGTAGGAAAGGTAGCAAGCAAGATAAACTTGATTCAACTGAAATGGAGCAGGCACATTTTTATATATTGAAGAATTGTGATGAAATTCAACCATTTCTTGAGTAAGTAATGACTTAATCTAATAATTTACTGATACGTTGTCCATATTTTTCATTTAAAATGACATGTAGTTACACTTAAATTATTTGTAGAGAGTTTTCACAAATTCATGTTGATACCTCTCAACAAAGTTTAGATGTGGAATGGAATAGGCAGTTCATTACTTGGTTGCAAGAAAAGGTGAGTATCATTTAATCAAAAAAATTCCTAAATCAAATATGTAAATAGTATTTGCTAAAATATATAGTCGATGTTGTTAGGTTGCAAGATTACACAAACACAATGATAGTAAGAGAATGGAAGATTTGCTCTCACTGGCACGTGGTCCTTTGCCATACGTGACAAGATTCAAAGGCCACATTATTAATGGATATAGGTTTCACGTGCAAGAGTATGATAAAGGTTTGAGAACTCAAAATTCCTGGGTGGTTGTAGTTGGTGAGACTGATGAAGAGCAAAAAGAAATGGATTACTATGGAGAGTTAACCGAGGTTCTTGAATTACAATTTGTTGAGGGTAGAAGAGTTATTTTGTTTCGATGCACGTGGTTTGGTGTATGTGATCAAGAGAGGGGAGTTAAAATGGATGAATATGGTTTTGTAAGTGTTAACCGCCAGCGATTTTTGAAAACAAATGAGCCTTTTGTATTAGCCAACCAAGCATCACAAGTATTTTATGTTGTCGATCATTCCAATAAAGGTTGGCATATTGTACGAAAGGTTCAACCTCGTTATTGTTTCGACATTTTGCAAAAAGAAGATGATGACTTAGAGGAGTTAGATAACTCTACACAAATGAAAAGGAAAAGAACACATGATGTTTGGAGCTTTATTATGATTTCTTTTAATTTGTTAATTTTTATTTTTTTTGGTTAATGATAATTCTTTATTTTTATTTTTTTTTGGGAAAGTCCAGGAGGCGTTTTGGGCCTAGGGCTAGTTTTATTACTTTTCTAACACGCAAAAATGATGTGATGATAATACTAAGATAAGGAGAAAATAATACAAGAACGAATATAGAGTCAAGGCCCTTGTTCTTTGAACTTGTAAAATCTTCTAAATTGTGGAATTCTATCACCTTGTCTTGATCTTCTAGCCTTTCCAAAATGCCTTGGTACTTCATCAATTTTTCTTGGATCTTGTAGACTTTGTTGAAGTGGTAGGGACAGCCCCTTATTGCTTTGCTTGTCTCATTGGTATATGCCTCGGAACAAATTCCTCATTCATCTTACCATCCCAACTATGCTTCCTTGCATGAGTTTTATTTTTGTTTTTTTCACTTTGCACCTGTCTAGAAGACAAGTCCCCATGCCTTGTAGCATTGAGAAAATTCTGTGCAGCTGACACTTCACCAAGATTAATTTTTCTTTCTTCACCTGCAACTGCTACTTGTAAATTTACAGTGTTCTTTTGCACATTGACAACTTGATATTGTTTTTTATCCTTTGCATTGGCTTCATGTTTCCTAACCTGCTTCTGAGTGTTATGTTCCTTGCCTGGAACTTTTAAGTTTACGGAAGTAGAATGTAAGACCTGAATCTGCTTTTTTGCAGCACTTTGCACAGCCTGGCTATTATTTCCTTCTGAATTTAAAGTAATTTGTTACTGCTGAGTTTCTTGCACATTTGTATTACCTGTGCCACCTGATTTGCCATGGGTAGAAACACTACCAGCCTTCTTAGCACCACTCTTATGGTCCTGTACTGCACCAGATAAAACTGGTGCAACAGTTTTACTTTGCTGCTGCTTAGGAGTATTAATAGTTGAAGTTGACTCATTTGCAAGTATCATATCTGCTTCCTGGCCTGACTGAAACTCAGCACCCCTCATTGGAGTCACCGAATCACTTACAGAAATATCAACTTGCTGCTGTTTCTCCTTTGCGCACTTCACTTCATTCTTATCTACCTCTTGACTACTTGCAGTGACACTCTCACCAGGTTGAGTGCCAACTATCTCTAGCTCATTAACTGTATAGCTTCACTCTCATCTGTAACTTTATCAAACATAGCATTTATTTCTTGTGATGATGTTATAGACTCAAGAGTCTGCCCATCAGCTGCCTTATCTCTTGAATCCTCATCATGACCTTGCAAACTACAATCATTACAATACTTCGGCATCAAATCGTATTGTATTTTTACCCACTTAGTTTTAACTTCTCCAGTACCACTATCAACAGCTTGAATAGCCACACGCTTATGATGTTCCTTCAACAAATCTACCTTCACTTTGAACGAGCACGGCTAGGTCGTGTCTTATTTTTAGCAGCCAAATATAATGTTAATGGCTTTCCTACTGCAGAAGCCATTGAAAATAACTGAGACTTCCCAAAATAATTAGGTGCTAAGGTTGGGAATGAAATCCAAGCAATTGCAATGCTCGTTTCTTGCTCCGGATCAAACCATGGATCCCATTTAAGTGTTCGCATTGGATGGGACCATTGAGATTCTTTAAACCAAAACGCATGCCTAGACATGAGAGTTATGTAATCTTCAAACAACTTGCATCTAATCAAAATGTGTCTATTACACAAAAAAACCAATAGTAGCATCAGTTTTTAGTTCACGCTGCCTAGCAAGTGAAGTACGTAGAAATTGCATGTCAGGCACTCCATATGTAAACTTACCAATAACTGCATATTGTAATTCCTCGTGAATGATCATCTGATTAATTTCTTCCATGGAATATTGAATTGTTGGTTCCCCAATATGCACGTATATGATAGGTTTCAATGGAGTAGGAGGCACAATATTTGTTTCTCCACTGTTTGAAAACAAACCAGTGGCCTGTGGATCGTTGGTGTTGTTTAAAATTGCTGATTTTAGTAATTTTGTGTAGTCTAGGGTGGGTTGGGGTGGAGCAACCTCAGAAGGAGTCTGCTTCATGGTTGGATTGGCCATTAATGGCCGGAAAAAGCTAGGGTTTGGCGTGGGGTTTTGAGTCTTGCTATTGATTCTTTATTATTTTCTCTGAATGTTTTTCCCAGTGAATTAATCTTGCATATTACCTCGCTCTTACTATAGTAGTAATGGTTCATGCAAGGAATCTTGTGACATGTACATTGTGTCTTCATTCTGAATGTCGTTCTCAATTTACTTTTCTTCTTATTGAAAACTTGCCGACTTTGCTCTTATATATTATTTTTGGTATTAGGTTGACATGAATCCCTCAAAAATCCAGAAGTATGAAATGGGATCAGCTTCAAAGATTGCTAAGCATGAATTCATTCAACCTGGTGCCTTAGCAGCAAAGGGACGGGAGGGAAAAGCTTAAGAGTAATGGTCTCTTTAAGAGTTAAAGCCGAACAGAGGACTCTAATTGCCAAAAATAAGAGTTGTAATACAGCAACTTCTAAGTTTAATATGCTAGCTGAGAAAAATTTCAATGTGCACCCTTATTTTGAAGCAATGAAAGACAATTTCCCCCTCTATCAAGAAGCTGAAATGACTCAAGACGCTCAGAGAAGTGACAGAAGCGGTCGAGGACAAAGCATAAGAGTTACTGCTGAAAAGAGGACTCCGATTGGAAAAAATAGAAGTTGTACTGCAGCAACTTCTAATCTAAATAAGCCAACTGTCATGACCCAACCCCGTAGGCCGTGACTAGTGCTCGAGTTGGACACTCATATCACCTGTTAACTATAACCATTTACAGCTAGCATATCGGGAACTTATTTGTATAAAAAGGCAAGACGTTATTTTTAAGCGGTCACATATATGCATGTCATAGCCACCTGTCTCCTGAGGAGTTACAATTTCCAACAACAAATATATATATATATCTACGCAAGCCGACAAGGCTGCCACTACATGCAACATCCCAAACATATATATATATATATATATATATATACGCAAGCCGACAAGGCTGCCACTACGAATGGGTACGCCCCAAACATAAGTCATATCCATACGACGAAACAACAACTATATACAGACCCACACAAACGTCCACAGACCTCTAAGAGTAATGACAGTGTCATATGACGGGACAGGGCCCCGCCGTACCCCGAACAAACACATATATATACAACAAAAGGGATTTATACCACAAGCTAGGCTCCGGAATAAAGGAGCAATCCCAAGTAGCTGAATAGATATCCTAGGCTGGCGGATCTCCGAAACGAACGTCTGTACCTGCGGGCATGAACGCAGCCCCCCGAAGAAAGGGGGTCAGTACGGACTATGTACTGAGCATGTAAAGTATGAAATATAGTAAATAAAATCATACTGAGACAAGGAGTGTAGGATCTAATGCAACAAACAGAAATCCATAAAACTTACCTTTGAACATAATTCATATTTATCAACCTCATACCAATATCAATATAGAGTTTAGTAGTTAAAGCTGAATAATCATTCTGTACATAACATATATAACGTGTCCCGGCCCTCTAGTGAGGGGCTCGGTAATTAAAATCATAGTATTATAAACATGTACATATACGTGTCCCGGCCCTCTAGTGAGGGACTCGGTGAAATAATGATCATATGCCATCCTGGCCGCCATCCCCGTATCATCATGTCATCATATCATCATACCATCATATCATATCATATATATATATATATATATATATATATATATATATATATATAACGTGTCCCGGCCCTCTAGTGAGGGACTCGGTGAATAATATAGTAAATATGCGCACGAAAACGTGTCCTGGCCCGGGACTCAGTGAAGGATGTAACGGTAAGCACGAGCAGAATAATATGACTCTAATTATGCAATTATTTAAGAGTAATAATTTCCATACATCATTTGTTAGTCAATCATATAGTAGGCTCGTGACAATAACATTAAGGAATGAATAGAATCATAAGTCATACTTGGAACTAGAGAGTAGAGTTTACCCCAAGGCTCATATCATTTCTTACTTACGTCTAGGACATGCCAAAAGAAGGAAGGATTAGGCTTTACATACCTTTAGGGTTTAGTCGTATTATAACTCGTATTCGCTGCCCAATAGTACCTTATCCTATATCAAGATATCAAGAGTTACGATTAGTCCACGAGGGAATTCAATACGTGTATTTTAACGATAATAATCCCTTTCTAACATTTTGACGACGTTTCGTTCGCATTCAACCCAACTAGTATTCCAAGCTAATATTGTTAGTCATACTTTCAAGTACCAACCCGGGATTATTTAAAACAGTCCCCTATTCACGGCCAAACAGCCCACACAACATTACCATTTTCAATTCGAAATTTTCCAACTTCAATTACAACGACAACAACACAACATTACTTATATGATTATTAGAACTGTTTTAGCATCATTTTAATTCTTACAACAGCCCACAAACCATTTCAATTTCAACTTGAATCATTAACTCCTTCTTCACTAAACGTCCACAACAACAATCAACATTCAAAATACACTAATCTACCCCTTTCATTAAAACAGTCCACGGTTTGGATTGTTTTTCTACTTCAACATAAATCATTTCTTTTACACCTCAACTCACTAATATAAGGCATACAATGCACCACAATGTCCATAACAACAACAATTAAAGCATCACATAAAACAGTCCATTAATCCCTCTAAACCAGCCCCTACACGGCTTCAACATAACCAAAACAACTTCATGATTTTCATTCGTTTATTCATACTACAACACATTCAATCCATTCCCAATACATGTACAAGAAGATTAAGCATTATTCCATATAATCCTATGGCACACGGCTCACTTCAACTTCAACAACAATAGTCCAATACCAACATGCACAATCATATACATTCAATTCACCACCAAACATATGAAAGATGATCAACTCTTACCTTGTCACTCAATCCTTCAATTGGCTAGCCCTTCAAATTCACTTCTTGAATTTCAACACTTGTTCTTGCTATTCCAATGAATGCTACACGTTATTGTACACCTTCAAAGGGGTTAAATTGCTTGAGAAACTGAATTTTTATCAACTTGGAGCAGCCCTAGTCTCGGCCAGCTCTAGCCGAGACCCTCTCTCTCTATCTCTAATGTTCTTAACTTTGTGAAGATGCAAGTGATTTAGTTAGTGTATAATGAATCAGCATTCTTACTATATATATGATGTCCATGGGTTGGACATGTGTCCCACTCAATATTTGAGTCAATTATCATTGACCATCTCCACATACATACACGGCCACACTTGGCTTTGTTTAATGGACTGATTTAGTTTTTAATCCCACTTAATAATATAATCATGGTTAATTTAATCTCAATTTTCCATTAATACTTCTATACCAATCGAAATTTTATGGGCAACTTGTGACTTGAAACGAAATCGGAAGTTAAAGTCTCTACTTCGTACCTTAAAATAGTCTTGTCTTTAACTTGTCGCGTTTAGCTTAAAATGTCCCAATGTATAAAAATACGGGATATAACACCAACAAAGAGAAGTATCCTTGTGCCTCCTGATTTTGATCCAATGGAAGACTCCCTTTATCAAGATGTTGAAGTGACTCTAGATGTTCAGAGAAGTGATACTAGTATTTTATTTTCTTCTGTGTAATATTTCTTGTTGTTAGTGGACTTGAACCTTTTGTTTTGTTTGACTTACACTACAATTTGCAGGTCCATTTGAATCTCATAAGGCAAAAAAAGTGGCTGCAGTGACTCGAGATGTTCAGAGAAGTGAGACTTCTATTTAATTTCTTCTCTGTAATATTTTTCTTGCTGTTAGTGGGCTTGAAATTCTTGTATTGTTTGAATTACACTAAAATTTGCAGGTCCATTTGAATCTCAAAAGGCAAAAAAAGTGGCTGAAGTGACTCGAGATGTTTCAGAGAAGTGAAACTAGTATTTTATTTTCTTCTGTGTAATATCTTTTTGTTTTTAGTGGGCTTGAACTTTTTGTATTGTTTGACTTAAAATTTGCAGGTCCATTTGAATCTCAAAAGGCAAAAAAGCTGGCTGAAGTTACTCGAGATGGTTAGAGAAGCGAAACTAGTTTTTTTTTTTTTAATAAAGTCCACTAGGCTGCCACCTGCAATGCAGCTCTTCAGCATCACTGCACAGTCTGTAGTACTAGCTGCAGCAGTACTCAAGCTGCAGTGGTTCCCTTCAGTTGTTGTATGTATAATGCATCCATCTTCCAGCTTTCGTGTCCTCCTTTTGTTGTTGTGAGTCCATGCTAAGCCTGCACTCTCCTTGTCAAGGTACCTGCAAAACAGAAACCAGTGTGAGAAATAAAGTACCATCATGTTCTCTCGTTGAACATGATGGAAGTGATCCCTTTCTCTCCACCTCACCACCCTTGTGTCTCCATGTTACATCACACCAGCAGCCTGTTGCACATTATTAGTCTAAATCACCTTGTGCCAACAACAACACTACAAAGTGACAGCACCAGGCTGCTCCTCTGCTATGTGTTTGATAGAGGCAGCAGAAGAACTTGTATCTCCTAAGCATGGCTATGATGTTAATGCCATCACAGCAGCCTTCAACTTGGTCCTACTTCTTTGTGTAATATCATTCTGTAGTTTACCAAAAACCTCCAGACTTCTCTGCATATTCAAACCCCGTCCCCCCCCCCCCCCCCCCCCCCCCCGCCCTCCCTTCCTTTTTTTTCAATATACTCCCCTCCTGGTTACCACCAGGAATAATGGGTGCTATATTTATTATGCTTGCATGACCAACAAGCATCAGCTTACTGCATTGATCTGCAAAGAGCATCAATATGCCCCAGCAGTACTGTGCAATTTACTGCATTGATCTACAATTGCACATTCTAGCAACCAGCTTCTTAATTCCTGTCCACCTTTTGTTGCCCATGCCATGGAAACAAACAGGTCTGAGCCACCAAGTTTGTTGTTGAACTGCTTCCACACTACCAGGTATGAGCCACCTAGTTTGTTGTCCATGCCATGCTGCTGCACCTCTGATGCTTGTCAGATAGACACAGCACCAGCAGTAGTTTAACCTGCTGCTGCTCCCATATTCTACTGTCCAATCCTCTGTATATTTTTCTAGTTGATGCCACATATGATTGACACCACTGAACTGAACAAGCTGCTGTATCAAACCTTCCCATTTGCTACTGTCCATCCCAGCTGATGCCTTATATGATTCTACAGTAAGCTGTAGTTCCTAACTGCTGTAGGAACAAATGCCACCAGCAGCTTGTGTGTGTGTTCCCCTCCTGATGCACACCATCAGCAACAAATGTTGCCTTGTGCACCAACAACAATCAAACCAAGCTGCAAAGTGATAGCACCTTGTGCCTTTCCATGCTGCTCCTCTAATGCATGTGTGAGAAAGGCCAGCATTAGTAGAAACTGCTGCTGCTGTCCTATTCTATCTCCCATACCATGTTACAAACATGCTGCATTACTTGTTTTTGTACTTCTCCTTGCATAAACACCAGCTATTCCTCCAACTAAACAACTGTCCACTGCAATCAACTGCAGTGCCTTGCAACTCTAACCTGCTGCTTACCAGCTGCTACATATCCACCAGGCTACACCAGAAACCAATTCCAACTCTGCAACACATCATTTCCATATACCTAGAATCCAGGCTCTCCACCCAAAAAAGTTTTAAATGAATAGTTCCATCAATATGTATCTTCCCATCAAGCATTTGAACCAAAAAAACCATATTTCCCATTTTTCCCCTGATCATGAAAAATCATTCTTGATATTCCAAACCATCAGGTTCTCCTTACAAACATATTTTAAATGATTGTATACATCATTATCCATCATTCTAACAAACTTTTCGACCTAAAAAACCATATTTCCCATTTTGCCCCTCATTAAGAAACGAGAATTTTATTTTCTTCTATGTGATATTTTTTTGTTGTTAATAGACTTGAAATTTTTTGTATTGTTTTACTTGGATTAAAATTTGCAGGTCCATTTGAATCTCAAAAGGCAAAAAAAGTTGCTGAAGTGGCTCAAGATGCTCAGACTAGTGAAACTAGTACCTTATTTTCTTTTGTGTAACATTTTCTTGTTGTTAGTGGCTTGGATGTTTTGTTTTATTTGACGTACTTTAAATTTTGCAGGTCCATGTGAATCTGAAAAGACAAATAAAGTGAGAGGAATGAACATTTGTAAGAAAGTTTTGCGACTGAAACCTGGAGAAAGGTTAAGAGTCACTTTCTACCAAAATCGAGTTGTTGGGCCGAATCACGCCTCATTTTCTAGATACTTGGGTTTGCTAGTTTGTGATCGTAATATGTGCCCGCTGCGAGTACACTCATGGTTGGACATCGAAGAACATAAGCTTGAGCACATGTGGAAAGCTGTTACTGTAAGTATATACAACATTGCTTTCTTGATTTAATAGAAACTGAAAATTTGATATGACAATTAATGTCTAGGTGATATATCACCCTCTCTAGCAGCATTAAAAAAAATTGTGCAGTAGACTCCTCATCCATATCAATTCTGCTTCTTTCCCTTCCTGCTACTACTACTTGCAAGTGTCCTTGAGAATTTTTTACTGCAACCTGATTTTGGCTTTTGACATTGGATGTAGAATGCTGCAAAACCTGTGCATTTACCTATTGATTCTGCTTATTTTCATCATGGTGTACCACCTGAGATGACTTGCCTCCTATATTACCATTATTCTTTTGTTGTTGCATCTGCTGATTAGAACCAGTAGCATGTTTGTTCCCACTGCTCTTCATCACTTCATCTGGCTGTTGTTTGTGAGCTGTAAAATTTTTAGATGTATGCTGCTGCTTATGATTATTAGCCTTAGGAGACACATTAGTTTCAAGTGCCCTGTCTGCTTGTTGGCTTGTTTGCACCACAGCCGGCAGGAGTAGAAAAGAGTGATTGGCAATGGTTGGTCAAGGAGCATTTCTTATCTGATAAATTTAAGGTTTGATTTCATAGCCATTAACAAATAGCATTTTATTTCAAGTGGCATGTGATTACTTTTCAAGAACAATTTATGGCAGGGCCAAAAAAAAAAAAATCAGAATATTTTTGATGTCTTCTTTCCACAGGACCCACAAAATAAAGTTGCAGTGATGTTTTTTATACTCTTTTTTTTTCTCTATTTACTCTCTGCTACCTAGCTTCAAAGCTAACATTAAAAATAGAATCATTAAACTACCTTATAATAATTTCACTATTGTGTTGTTAATGCAGGAAGCACGTACAAGAAACTCAGTCAATAGGTCTAAGGTAGTTATGCCTCATCGTACGGGTAGCAAACCTTATAGAGAGATTAATTACGAAATGGTAAGTAAATCGTGTAACCCTATGAGGAAATTTCCTCTTTGTATGTAAGATTTATGTGACTTGTTTTTTTAATTGTAAAGGGAGGCAAAGATGGTAATCCACCAAACATGGAAATTATTTTCTTTGAGACTCATAAGAAGGACGATGAGCTTGTCGAACCTGAAACCATCGAAAAATATGTATGTCGTTTTATAAATTTAATTTAACATCCTTCCTCTTCTTTAGTGTATTGCAATATTTTAAACATTCTTATATTTTATAGGCTGAAATCCAAGAGCTGGTACAATCTGAACCGTGTCTTACTAATATTGAGGTTGTGGAAAGGTGCTTTGGACCTCAATGCAAAAGTCATGCAGTTGGATTTGGGGGTGGGATAACCGCTAAGGAGTTGAAAGGTGGTACCACCTCAAAGGCTGCATTATTGGAAGAGCTTAAAACAACTAAAAAAGAAAAGGAATCACTACAAAACAGCATGGATATTCTGGAGAGTAAATATGAACGGCTTGAACGTATGTTGGTTCGTCAGCCTTTATCACCTCCACTAGGTTAGTAAATTTTCTGTCAGCTATTACATAATGCGTATTTCTCAATAGATTTAGTGATATGTTTTACAAGTGCTCCTATTTGATAACGACTTTGCTAATGCAGTAGCCTGTTTTGCTATTATGATTTGATCTACAGACTAGATTCAAGTGTTTTAATTTTTGAAATAGTTCTACTGTGTACGTCAACAGTTATGCATTCTTCTGGCGTTTGAGATTTGTGGATTTATTTGTTAATTTTTTATGATGATGATGATGGCGTTTGGGTAAAAGAGTAGTTCATCGGATATGTCTATTTGGTTGAACTGTTTCTGAACAATTAGAGTTGCTTCGTGGAAAATATGTTGGATAATGTTTGGACTATATATTCTTTCCGGATCATATAATGAACAATGGAACGGGTCGAGATCACCTCCAGTGATCAACCCTCCAGCAAAGGTATATATATATATATGCGCACCCAAATTTGTGTAAGGTAATTAAAAATAAATGTGTGTTGATTGTCCCATAATGCACCAGGTAATTTCTAGTTGTGACTGTTTCAAGATGGAAGAAGCTTATTGTGATAGCTTTATTGATCATTTTTATCTCCACGTTGCCATATCTCTGTTTTGAGAAATCAAAATGGTATAGATTAATTATAAGCCCTTAAGAATATGTTAGCTACTATATGGCTGAACCATTTTTTGTATACTTCAAATACAATCTGTTTGCTCCTTTAGAAATTCCTTTCTTTCAAGTATCAAAATGACAGTCTTCATTACTAATGTGAAATAGTTTTACGGTCAAGCCAAAACCTTAGGGTGATTGATAGTGTTGAAATTTCATTAAGATTAAGAATGAAATGGCTACGAGTGAGAAGGATCTATTAGTTGGGATGATATATTTACTTTTGACATGTATAGAGGTATATTATGATAAATCTATGTTTTTCTACTGTTTTGTAGCTCTTTGTTGTTTGCTATTCATACTATGTTAACATGTTGATAGCTAATGCATGATATATTTGCTCCAATTGTTTGGCTAACTGGTGATTAAATTATTCCTTTATTTTTTTAAACTAGGAAAATAGCTAGCAGGCATTCTGTTACTAAACTGACATGGATTGTTCTTTTAACAGATCAAGAACTTGAAGATTGAAGAAACGTGCTCGAACAAAGTGCAGAGCAAGTTGAAGTGCATTATGTTTATTGTTTTATTAGTATTGGTGCAGAGACGTCATTTGTACATATGCTACAATTTCCTTTTCTCAATTTTTAGGATTTTATGGATTTATTTTATTGGACATATATATGTTTTTCAGTAATTAATTTGATGTTTAGGTTTTTGCGCCTAACAATGAAATTTTATATGAATATCAATTATTTGATATGTTTTAGGTTGCATGTGAAAGCATATAAAATAATACTACTTTAGAAGAGCAGGGAAATTATGAATTATTTAATTATTTTTATTAAAATTTGCAAAAGGAACTTCGGTCGTTAAAAGTATTTTGATCAACGACAGGAATTTCAGTCGCTAAAAGTACTTAATAACGACTGGAGTTTGTTGTTTTATTTCAAGGTTTAACGACCAGAGAGGTCATCAATGAAGGGAAATTTGGTCGTTGTAAGGAAGTACAACGACTGGATTAGTTGTTGTCGTTAAAAGATATTTAACGACTGGGTTTGCAATCCGGTCGTTAAGTTTTAATGACCGGTGACGACCAAATTTTACCCCGTAGTTATTGACTTATAGCGACCGGATTTGAACTTTTAACGACCAAATTCCCCCTCGCTAAAGACCATTTCTCTTGTAGTGATTGGTCAGCCCAAAAGACATCACTCTAAACTCATAATGCCCGTATCGGATCCTGAATGCAGTTTTCGGAATATTTGCCTCTTTTACCCGCACCTGGTGATAGCCTGACCGCAAGTCTATCTTCGAGAAACACTTAGCACCCTGCAACTGGTCAAATAGATCATCAATTATGGGGAGGGGATATCTATTCTTTATCGTCACTTTATTTAGCTGCCTATAATCGATACACATCCGCAGCGACCCATCTTTCTTTCTCACAAATAGTACCGTTGCTCCCCAAGGTGATGTACTGGGCCTGATGAAGCCCTTTTCTAATAAATCTATCAATTGCTCCTTCAACTCTTTTAGTTCTGCAGGTGCCATCCTATAAGGAAGAATAGATATGGGCTGAGTATCTGGCAACACATTTATAGTAAACTCTATCTCCCGCTCCGGAGGAAGGCCTGGAAGTTCATCAGGGAATACATTTGGGAATTCGTTAACTATCGGCACTGACTGAGAGTCGGCGTCTCTGCCTTCAGGTCATACACCCGAATCAGATGATAAATATATCCCTTTCTAACCATCTTATTTGCCTTGAGGTATGAAATAAACTTACCCCTCGGCGATGCTGTATTTCCCATCCACTCTATAATTGGCTCTCCTGGGAACTGAAATCGAACTATTTTGTCTCTACAATCAACGTTAGCATAACAAGAAGCTAACCAATCCATACCCATAATAACATCAAACTCAGTCATATCTAGCTCTATCAGATCTGCCTTGGTGCAACGACTATATATAATCACCGAACAATCTCTATATATTTGCCATGCTATAACACAATCTCCTACCGGTGTAGCTACCTTAAATGGTTCTATCAATTCAGGTTTTATTCCTATTCTACTAGCAACAAAGGGAGAAATATACGATAATGTGGAGCCTGGGTCTATCAATGCATATACGTCTCTAGAGAAAATCGATAGTATACTTGTAACCACATTTGGTGACGCCTCCTGATCCTGTCTACTAGCCAAAGAATATATGCGGTTTGAAGGACCGCTAGAACTGGAAGCTCCGCCACGACCTCTACCATGGCCTGCTAGTGTCTGAATATCCTGCACCATAGGGCGTAGAAGAAGACGAACTAGCGACCAACCCAGTAGGCTGAACCATACCACCTAAACCGCCCTTATACGGAAACTCTCTCATAATATGGCCTTGACGGCCGCAAGAAAAACAAGCACCTGCAGCACGATGACATTATCCAAGATGATGCCTACCACACCGAGAACACCGAGGCAAAGGTGGCCTCGGCTGACAGAAACCTCTGTTCATCGGCGAACCTGAAGCCCTGGAGCTCTGACCGGCTCCTGAATACCCTGTGCTATCAAACCTTCTACCTGTGAACTGCGGAGGTGCACTCTGTGCTGGCTGGGACAGATATCTAATATGCTGCTGAGGCTGCCCGCCTCGAAACTCGCCAGGATAGCCAGCTGATCTGGCCCTCTTATGCTGGCCTCTATCATAATCTCTATCTGGCTGGCGTCCTCTGTGTCGATCCTCCACCCCCTGTGCATATGCCTGTACCCGAGCAATGTCTATACCTGGCTGGAGAGCCACTACCATACAACTATCAACCAAATAACGATCTAACCCCATCACATAGCGATGTACCCTATCAGCCATATCAGCTACAATAGTAGGTGCATATCTAGCCAACGAGTCAAACTCAAGGCTATACTCTCGAACACTTCTGCCCCTCTGTCTCAACTGTAAGAATCTATCAACTCTAGCTCGCCGCATCTCTGGAGGCAGAAAGTGGCCAAGGAAGGCCTCCACAAATTCATCCCATACTGCTGGAGGAGCATCCTCGCCCCTTTATAACTCCCACGACTCATACCAATTGACAACTACATCCCGCAATCGATAGGAAGCCAACTCGACAGACTCAGTCTCAGAAGCCTTAATTATTCTCAACGTACGCTGCATCTGCCAAATGAACTCCTGCGGAACATCCTCGGGCTTCGACCCGAAAAACTCTGGAGGATTACAACTTAAGAAGTCACGGGCTCTCAAACTGTCATGTCTATCCACCTGGTCAACCCCTAGTCCATGCCTGCGAGCCTGTCCTACCACTAGTCTGGTGAGCAACTGAACTGCATCTCTCATGGCTCTATCCTCCGCCCCTGGTTGAGGAGCTGGAGGCTCAGGTGCTGGAACCTCGGGAGCTGGCGGTGGAGCCCCCCCCCTGACCTGGAGCTATCACTGCCCTAGGTTCCTCTGGAAGTGGCGGTGTAGCAGAACTCGCGGACTGGAACACAATCTCAGGTATAATCTGGGCACGGGCCGTAGTAACTCTCGGAGTCTGGCTAGTATCCCCTGCTATCGATTTGCCTTTTTGGGCAGCTGTTGCTTCTTTGGAGGCATAGCTGTAAACATAATAGTCTGTTAGAAAGGGATTATCGTGGTAATATAGATCTATCGCACGATCTAGGATAAGAAGGAAAGATAACATCCTAAATGCCCTGTAGCTTCCTGTTTATAGATGTGGTGCACAACACACCGATAAACAAGACTTTACTAGACACGGTCTGTAGACACTCCGAGGATGAACTGCTCTGATACCACTTTTGTCACGACCCAGCCCCGTGGGCCATGACTAGTGCCTGAGCTGAGCACCCATATGTACCTGTTAGACATAATCAGACTGACACTATAGACAACATGGGAATCAGCATAGACCCAAAGGTTCCCAATCAATCATAACGTAATAAATACGCAAGCCGACGAGGCAGCCACTATATATCATTATAATACGCAAGCCGACAAGGCTGCCACTACATGTCAATATACTACGCAAGCCGACAAGGCTGCCACTGCGTATCGATAACATATGCAAGCCGGCAAGGCTGCTACAACAACTATATAGACACAGCTGATCATAATCTATATACAACCCACATAGATGCCTACAGACCTCTAAGAGTATCAACAGTGAAATATGACAGGACAGGGCCCCGTCGTATTCCTGGACAAACAGATATATATATATATATACATCAAAAGGTCTGTACCAAAAATCTAGGCTCCGGAACAACGGAGCTCTCCAAGACAGCTGGATGGAAATCCTAAGCCGGGGGATCACCGAATCGAGCGTCTATACCTGCAGGCATGAAACGCAGCCCCCTGAAAAAAAGGGACAGTACGGAATATGTACTGAGTATATAAAGCATAAGAACATCAAGTACAGATGAATCATGAAAACCGGCCTCAATAATAGAATGCATTTGTGGCTAACATCTGAGAATATCTACATAACTCTATATGACAGAAACTGACTCTACGGTGTATGATAGGCATAGATTATAATATAATTGATAGTGCTGTGGAACGTACAGCCCGATCCATATATAATATAATATGTTAGTGCCGAGGAACGTACGGTCCGATCCATATATAATATAATATGTTAGTGCCGAGGAACGTACGGCCCGATCCATATATAATATAATATGTTATTGCCAAGGAACGTACGACCCGATCCATATATAATATAATATGTTAGTGCCGAGGAACGTACGGCCCGATCCATATATAATATAATATGTTAGTGCTGAGGAACGTACGACCCGATCCATATATAATATAATATATATAAATGCATGTAGAACTCGGAAAAGGATACTCTGAACCCTTCTGGTGACATAAGAAGCTAATATGAAAAGTCTCTGGGAGTTATGGACATAAAACATAGGAGGCCAACGATACAAATATCTCTACACTCTCTAAGAATAGAATCTTTGGAACTCGCTTGCTCACTGTGTTCGTTCATATGATAAGGATCATGCCAAAAAGAAAGAAAGGATAACTTTACATACCTGTTAAGGGTTATTCGTAATCACGTTCGCTTCGTCGCCCCCTTAGACTATTTAATATAAAAGTAACGCTATCGTTAGTAAACTATACTTCCTAGCTCATAAATCTGTAACCAATCGCCTATAGGACTCATTCTTTAACTTATACTTTCTTGATTAGGGTTTTTCATTAGTTAAGGACTTAACGGAAATCGGGCAGCATTTCCCCTATATATTCGCCTAACCCGAATTTCCAATTATCCTCCTGTTATCACAGAAATACCAACAATGACAGCAATAGAGATATGCATACAAATTCTTACAATTCAGTCCATAAACAATTCTAACAATCCAACAACCCTTCTTAATCCTTTTCAATCCACAATTTCATATAACAACGATTTCATACATTTTCTTACTTCCAATTTCATCCAATCCAATTTTAATTCTTCCATCACAACACTATTAATACAATTACACCACAAAATAAGAAAATCTTACCTAAATTTTCTCGAAGGAATTTCTACACTTAATTGCTCCAATTTCACAATTTCTTTTTCCTCAATTCAATATCCAATGTTGCTATCACCTCCTTGAACTTGTAATTCACTTGAAACTTGATCAAAATATTCAACAAGACAAATTTTTCTTCATCACCATGGCTGGCCGAGAGTATTATTATTTTTTTCTAAGTTGAATTTCATGAAAATGAAAGGGAATTGCAATTTGTTCACATCCATTTCATATATATATGGTTGCCCATTGATAGACACGTGCCCCCCCGCCCCTTGGGACCCACTAATTGAATTCTTGAATTGTCATTTTCATTTTTTTCTATTCGGGTGGGGCCCACTATTAGTATTTAAGTTAATTAATTTTAATTAATCATTAATCCTTACTTAATAATCTAATGATAATTAATTAGTCCCTAATATCCAATAATATTTCTATGCTAAATAAAATTTATAAACAATTTGAATACTAATTAAAATTGATAATTAAAAGTTCCTATTTCACATCCGAAAATAATCCCGTCTTTAACACAGGTCAATTAGCTTGCGAATAATTCGAAGTATAAAAATACGGGATATAATAATTGTACTCCTATTTTGTTCCGAAGGGAACACCTGTCACGACCCGACTCGGGGCTGCGACGAGCACCCGGTGCTAGCCCACCCGAGCACCCTCATATCTTACTCTTCAACTTACATCTAGGTGAGCCACATAATTATACATACATTTCCATTCATGCGTCAACTAGTCCTAATTGGACAACAATACATTTATATCACCATAGGCATCTATGCCACATTAATGTACATGGGCCAACGTGGCCGACAAAATGATACACAAAACATAGGCCGACAAGGCCGGACATGTCTAACTATATACACATGACTACGATCCTCTAGGAAGAGTATAACATATCACATGAGCGGGACAGGACCCCGCTATGCCCATAATTATATACACAAAAGAATAAGTACCCAAAAGCTATAGCTCCGAAGGAAATGGAGCTCCGCTAAGTAATCTCTGAATAAGTAGCTATGGATCAAGTCTGTCTCCCTGTGCACCTGCGGGCATGACGCACCGTCCACAACAAAAGGACGTCAGTACGAAAAATGTACTGAGTATGTAAAGCATGATTAACATCAATATAGAAGCATCATAGACAATATATGAAGTGGCATAGGAGGGAAGACAATAATATCATCATCATGGCACTTACTTGCCTTTCATAGGGACTTTCCATTTCTCATGCGTATTTCATAATAGTGCTCGTATTCGTATACATGCCCCTATTCGCATTCATATACATAGTCTTTTCACATTCATATTCATATTATATACATAGCCATACACTTATATACATACATAGCGTACCCGACCATAAGGTTCGGTGTTTCATACGTACTTGGCCAACCAAGGCTAAATGTTACCTCTACTTGGCCCTACCAAGGCTTCAGGGTTATCCGTACCATCTGCAGATGTGTACTCGCGTTACGTAATCATATACATACATACATCCATATACATATATTCTACCCGGCATTATAAGCTCGGGGTGTCATTATAGCCCTTCATAGGCACATGTGAATATAATAGCCCGTAGGCATCTTTAGCATCATCATTATTATCATCGTCATCACTATCATCATCGTTTTCGCTACATCTCTATCTTATGCTTACTCGTCAATGGGGTGCGTAGTACATTCATAGCACGTATCGAGGGTCGTGAGCTTATGAGGTCGGAGTGTTAATCACTTGAATACAACATACTCATATAGAGGATTTAAGAGTTTGGCCAAGGAACCATGCCTTATGAAAGAAGGGTTAGCCTTACATACCTTTTCGTCGGACTATTCTACACTTGCACGCTTCCTTCCAATGCCAGCGCCTATACCTTCATTAATATCATAACAATGCCCATTAGTCATTCACGTTATCCACATTATTTAGATTCCTTAATTTGCCTCTAATTCACCTATATTCATGGTCATAACATCCAACTTCGCCTATTCGTCTAAAGTGTCTAGTCCATGATCTTAGTACCATTTATAATGCATTCAATTCCAACTATTCCACAAAATGTCACTATTCATCATTCATGACCTACTTGACCATATTTTCTACAATCCATGTATTCCAACTCTTCAATACCTTAAACATCATGTAAAAATTATGAATCTTACCTTAGAAGTTGTAGGAACAAGCTTTTGTTAATAATACTCCACTTTGAACAAAACCCTAGTTTTTCTCCATTTGCATTTCTTGACTTGAATGGTATTTAATGGCTTGCTTACACTTGATTCACTTGTTTATGTTCTTGGTGACTTATAATCCTTGAAAACTTATGAAATAAATGTAGAGAGATGATTCTAAAGAGAAGTGGTGTAATGTAGAAATGAAATAAAACAAGTCTTGGTCCTCATATTTAATGAATTGAAAATCTGTGCTGAGGTGAACAGTGGTCGTCCATGGAGGTTTATGGTCCGTATTCCAGTTTACGAACCGTCCCTCGTGGTCGTCTTTAACCTTAAGCAGAGCCAGAAATTTTGGCTGCATGCATGGTGATTTACGACCATGGTTTACGGGCCGTAAATCACTTTACGGTCCGTCCACCAGGTCGTATTTTACCACTTCTCAACTGGGCCGAAAGTTGAAGCCTTGAATGGCAGTTTAGGACTGCCAGTTTACGGACCGTATTCCATTTTACGGTCCGTATTTTGCACTTTACGACCACTGGGTAGTTTTGCCAACTTTCAACTTTTCACATTTCTCGACTTTTCATTCTAATCATTCTCGTCCATTTACGCACATTGCTCATGAAACATTATACACTCGCACTCCTCGCACACAACACTAGTTCGTTTACTTGCGTACCAACGGGAAATTTTCGGAGGTGTAACATTCTTCCCCCCTTAGGAACATTCGTCCTCGAATGTTAAAGTCTCGGGGAATCCTGTCACAACAACCCACAATAGCAATGCCTCACAGGGAAACAACACAATAGCAAATAGAAATTTGGCCACACACGACTTAAATGCATAAAAAGGAATCATACATACCTTGTGATCTTGACGTCTCATCTTGGTCCTCGTCCAAAGGCTGAAATAAATGTGGGTACTTGGATCGCATATTCTCTTCCGCTTCCCATGTCATCTTCTCTCGTTTACTTCTTCTCCATAGAACCTTAACCGAAGCCACCTCTTTGTTTCTAAGCCTCCGTACTTGCCTATCTAATATGGCAATGGGTATTTCATCATAAGTTAACCTTTCTGTCACTTGAACATCATTTACTGGGACGATCCTCGTAGGATCTCCAACACATTTTCGAAGCATCGAGACATGAAATGCTGGATGGACTGACTCCAATTCCGGAAGTAGATCTAACTCATAGGCCACTTTGGCTATTCTGCGCACATCTTCATATGGTCCAATATACCGGGGACTGAGCTTCCCCTTTTTGCCAAATCTCATAACGCCTTTCATTGGCGACACTTTCAAGAATACCCAATCCTTAACTTGGAACTCTAAGTCCCTTCGACGATTATCCGCATAGGACTTCTGGCGACTTTGAGCCGCTAATAACCGATCTTGTATGAGCTTGACTTTCTCTATAGCTTGCTAGACCAAATCTGGCCCTATCAACTTGGCCTCTCTAGTTTCAAACCACCCAATCGGGGATCTACACTTTCGCCGATATAAAGCCTCATACGGTGCCATTTGAATGCTAGAATGATAACTGTTATTGTAAGCAAACTCAATGAGTGGCAAATGGTCATCCCAATTTCCTCCAAGGTATATCATACATGCTCGTAACATATCCTCGAGAGTCTGAATAGTGCGTTCAGCTTACCCATCGGTCTGTGGGTGAAATGTCGTGCTTAGGCGCACTTGGGTCCCTAGACCCTCTTAGAACGATCTCCAAAACTTGGCTGTAAACTGGGTCCCTCTATCGGAGATAATAGATAATGGAACGCCATGGAGTTTCACTATCTCTTTAAGATAAAGCTTCGCATAATCTTCTGCCACATAGGTCGTCCTGACCGGTAAGAAATGAGCTGACTTTGTGAGTCTATCCACAATCACCCATATGGAATCATACTTACGTCGAGAACGGGGTAACCCTGTAATGAAATCCATATTAATCACTTCGCACTTCCAAGTTGGGATTTCTATAGCTTGCAATAATCCACCCGGCTTTTGGTGTTCAATCTTCACTTGTTGGCAATTAGGACACTGAGCTACGAATTCCGCTATATCTTTCTTCATTCCATTCCACCAGTATATAGACTTAAGATCATGATACATTTTTGTCGCTCCGGGGTGTACGGAGTAACTGGAACAATGAGTTTCCCTCAATATTTGGTGACGTAGACCTACCACATCGGGAACACATAACCTGCCTCGACATCGGAGAACTCCGTCTCCCGAAATATCAAATGATGACTCCTCCTTATGAGGGAGTGTATCTCTGTACTGCATTAGCATGGGATCCTCATATTGTCGCTCTTTTACTTCCGCTACTAGCGATGAAACTGCTGAATTCTGAATAGTAGCTCCGCTGCTACCTAAGTCCACTACTCGGACTCCTAGGCTCGCTAACTGTTGAAGCTCACAGGCCATCTCTTTCTTTTCTGGTCGTACATCACTTAGACTTCCCATGGATCTGCGGCTAAGAGCGTCAGCCACAACGTTAGCCTTTCCGGGGTGATACAAGATATCAACATTGTAATCCTTTAGCAACTCCAACCATTGTCGTTGTCGCAAATTCAACTCTTTCTGCTTGAAGATATACTGAAGGCTCTTATGATCTGTATAAACATCTACATGGACACCATATAAATAATGTCGCCATATCTTTAATGCATGGACCACTGCGGCTTATTCTAAATCATGGGTCGGGTAATTCTGTTCATGTTTCTACAATTGCCTAGAAGCGTACGCAATCACCTTACGGTGTTGCATCAGTACACAACCTAACCCGACGCCTGAAGCATCGCAATAAACAACATACCCTTCCAATCCCTCTGGAAGTGTCAAGACTGGGGCATAAGTCAATCTATCTTTCAACTCTTGGAAGTTACGCTCGCAGGCATATGTCCATTGAAACTTAGCTGACTTCTGAGTCAACTTTGTGAGTGGTGCAGAAATAGAAGAGAAACCTTCAACAAATCTTCTGTAATAACCTGCTAAGCCCAAAAAGCTACGAACCTCCGTAGGAGTCGTAGGCCTTGGCCAAGTCTTCACGGCCTCAATCTTTTGGCTATCCACCCGAATACCATCAGCAACAATATGGCCCAGAAATGATACTGAGTTCAACCAAAACTCACACTTGGTGAATTTTGCAAACAACTCTCGAGCTCGCAGAACTCCAAGGACTATACGTAGATGCTCCGCATGATCTGTCTCGGATCTAGAATACACCAGGATATCGTCGATGAATACAATCACGAATAGATCCAGAAAGGGTCTGAATACATTATTCATTAAGCCCATAAACACTGCCGGTGCATTAGTTAACCCAAACGACATTACTCGGAACTCGAAATGGCCATATCTTGTTCTGAAAGCTGTCTTAGGGATATCTTTCTCCCTAACTCTTACTTGGTGGTACCCGGACCTCAAATCAATCTTTGAAAACCATTTGGCACCTTGCAGTTGATCAAATAAATCATCGATCCTCGGAATAGGATACTTGTTTTTAATCGTCACTTTATTCAATTGCCGATAATCAATGCACATTCTCAAGGAGCCATCCTTCTTCCGGACGAACAATACGGGTGCTCCCCACGGGGATGAACTAGGCCTAATGAAGCCTTTATCAAGAAAGTCCCTCAATTGCTCCTTCAACTCTTTCAATTCCGCGGGTGCCATTCTATATGGGGGAATAGATATAGGTGTGGTGCCTGGCAACACATCAATGGTAAAATCAATCTCCCGTTCGGGAGGAAGGCCTGCAAGCTCTTCCGGGAACACATCCGGAAATTCGTTCACCATTGGAACTGACTGTAGAGTCGGCGACTCAGCTTCTACATCCTGAACTCGTACTAGATGATAAATGCACCCTTTTGTGATCATCTTCCATGCCTTTAGATAGGAAATAAACCTACCTTTTGGTGATGCCGCATTCCCTTTCCATTCTAAGACTGGTTCTCCCGGAAACTGGAAACGAACCATCTTCATTCAGCAATCAACATTGTCATAACAAGAAGCCAACCAATCCATGCCCATAATAACGTCAAAATCTACCATTTCTAGCTCATGCAAATCAATCATGGTACGATGATCACAAATCACAATCACACAATTCCTATATACTCGGCTAGCTATTACCGATTCACCCACGGGTGTAGACACCTCAAAAGGTTTGATAGACTCCGGCTCAATTATAAATCGACCCACAATATATGGAGTAACATATGATAATGTGGAGCCCGGATCAATCAAAGCATATACATCATGAGAGAATACCGATAATATACCTGTGACCACATCAGGAGAAGACTCAAGATCTTGGCGTCCAGCCAAAGCATAAATACGGTGCTGAGGACCGCTAGTACTGGAAGCTCTGCCTCTACCTCTACCATGGCCGACTGGCGCATGTGAACCTGGCCCCGTAGGGCGCACAGATGCCGAAGATCCGGCTACCGACCCTAATGGTTGGGTCCTACCTCTACCATGTACTGAGGGGCAATCACGCATAATATGGCCTGGTCGACCACATGAATAGCAACTATCTGAACCCAATCGGCATTGACCCTAATGCGAATTCCCACACTGGGAACATCGTGGTATAGGTGGCCTTGACTGGCCTGAATCACCTCTAAACTGGAACCCCGAATAACTCTAACTCGGCCCGGGATGAGTAGATCTATCAAGGCTCTGGCCTGAAAACCGTGGAGGTGCACTGGTCGTAGAATAGCCCGAATGTCTAGGGAACTGTTGCCTGTGTCCGCCTCTGGACTCACTTATTGAGCCCGAAGATCTGGCCCTCTTGCTATGTCCCCTATCCTGTTCACGTTCACTTCTCCGCTGCTGTAGGATTTCCTCTAAGTTCTGAGCATGTGCCTGAATGCGTGCAATGTCCATACCGTCCTGAAGGGACGCAGTCAAGCATTTATCCATCAAGTGGGGCCCTAGGCCCTTTACAAATCGGTGTACCCTGTCGCTTATATCTGCTACCATGGCCGAAGCATACATGGCCAAGGAGTTAAAACGGAGGCTATACTCTAGGGCACTCATACTGCCTTGCCTCAAATTTAAGAATTTATCGGCCCTTGCTCGCCGAACTTCTGGAGGCATGTAATGACGGAGAAAAGCATCAACAAACTCTTGTCATACCGGTGGAGGTGCATTGGCTCCCCGTGAAGCCATCCATCCTGTATACCACTGGATCGAGACATCTCTCAATCTATGTGACGCTAGCTCTACCGACTCGGTGTCTGAAGCATGTATCAACCAGAGCCTCCTTAGCATACCATCAATAAACTCCTGGGGATCCTCCTCCGGCTTTGACCCAAAGAATTCCGGGGGGTTCAAAGTAATGAAATCACGGGTCCTTGCACTAACAGCCCTATCACCATACCCTGAACCTTGCCTCTGAGCCTGGGCCGCAACCAACTGGGTCAACAAATTAATGGCCTCTTTCATATCCTGGCCCGAAGCATCTGGTGGAGGAGCTGGAGGTGCTCGAGCTGGGGCTGAGGCTCCCTCATGCTCCTCAGAGACGGGCACTGTCTTGGAGGACTGAGATTGAGCCGTACTCTGGGACTCATCTTCCTCTACTACCAGTGGCGGTGCTCTTTCAGCCCGCTTTTCTGCCACCGTCTTGCCCTTTTGGGCTGCTGTAGCCTTTTTCTTTTTAGGCATCTCTGAAATACACAACACAAGATTTAGCAACAAGAATTTCTTACATCATAGCTCTATCGCACGATTCTTATGGAGAAAGAAGGTCAATCATTCCTAAAATGTCCGCAGCTTCTTGTTTATAAGTATGGCGCGCAACACATCCATAACCAAGACTCTACTAGACACGGCTCGTAGACACACCCTAGGACTGAACTGCTCTGATACCACTTTTGTCATGACCCGACTCGGGGCCGCGACGAGCACCTGGTGCTAGCCCACCCGAGCACCCTTATAGCTTACTCTTCAACTTTCATCTAGGTGAGCCACATAATTATACATACATTTCCATTCATTCGTCAACTAGTCCCAATTGGACAACAATACATTTATATCACCATAGGCATCTATGCCACATTAATGTACATGGGCCAACGTGGCCGACAAAATTATACACAAAACATAGGCCGACAAGGCCGGACATGTCTAACCATATACACATTACTACGAGCCTCTAGGAAGAGTATAACATATCACATGAGCGGGACAGGACCCCGCTATGCCCATAATTATATACACAAAAGAATAAGTACCCAAAAGCTATGGCTCCGAAGGAAATGGAGCTCCGCTAAGTAATCTCTGAATAAGCAGCTATGGATCAAGTCTGTCTCCCAGTGCACCTGCGGGCATGACGTAGCGTCCACAACAAAAGGACGTCAGTACGAAAAATGTACTGAGTATGTAAAGCATGATTAACATCAATATAGAAGCATCATAGACAATATATGAAGTGGCATAGGAGGGAAGACAATAATATCATCATCATGGCACTTACCTGCCTTTCATAGGGACTTTCCATTTCTCATGCGTATTTCATAATAGTGCTCGTATTCGTATACATGCCCCTATTCGCATTCATATACATAGTCTTTTCACATTCATATTCATATTATATACATAGCCATACACTTATATACATACATAGCGTACCCGACCATAAGGATCGGTGTTTCATACGTACTTGGCCAACCAAGGCTCAATGTTACCTCTACCTGGCCCTGCCAAGGCTTCATGGTTATCCGTACCATCTGCAGATGTGTGCGCGCGTTACGTAATCATATATATACATGCATACATACATACATACATACATATACATATATTCTACCCGGCATTATAAGCTCGAGGTGTCATTATAGCCCTTCATAGGCACATGTGAATATAATAGCCCGTAGGAATCTTTAGCATCATTATTATTATCATCGTCATCACTATCATCATCGTTTTTGCTACATCTCTATCTTATGCTTACTCGTCAATGGGGTGCGTAGTACATTCGTAGCACGTATCGAGGTTCGTGAGCTTATTAGGTCGGAGTGTCAATCACTTGAATACAACATACTCATATAGAGGATTTAGGAGTTTGGCCAAGGAACCATGCCTTATGAAAGAAGGGTAAGCCTTACATACCTTTTCGTCGGACTATTCTACACTTGCACGCTTCCTTCCAATGCTAGCGTCTATACCTTCATTAATATCATAACAATGGCCATTAGTCATTCACGTTATCCACATTATTTAGATTCCTTAATTTGCCTCTAATTCACCCATATTCATGGTCATAAGATCAAACTTCGCCTATTCGTCCAAAGTGTCTAGTCCATGATCTTAGTACCATTTATAATGCATTCAATTCCAACTATTCCACAAAATGTCACTATTCATCATTCATGACCTACTTGACCGTATTTTCTACAATCCATGTATTCCAACTCTTCAATACCTTAAACATCATATAAAAATCATGAATCTTACCATAGAAGTTGTAGGAACAAGCTTAGGTTAATAATACTCCACTTTGAGCAAAACCCTAGTTTTTCTCCATTTGCATTTCTTGAGTTGAATGGTATTTAATGGCTTGCTTACACTTGATTCACTTGTTTATGTTCTTGGTGACTTATAATCCTTGAAAACTTATGAAATAAATGTAGAGAGATGATTCTAGAGAGAAGTGGTGTAATGTAGAAATGAAATAAAACAAGTCTTGGTCCTCATATTTAATGAATTGAAAATCTGTGCTGAGGTGAACAGTGGTCGTCCATGGAGGTTTACGGTCCGTATTCCAGTTTACGGACCGTCCCTCGTGGTCGTCTTTAACCTTAAGCAGAGCCAGAAACTTTGGCTGCATGCATGGTGATTTACGACCATGGTTTACGGGCCGTAAATCACTTTACGGTCCGTCCACCAGGTCGTATTTTACCACTTCTCAACTGGGCAGAAAGTTGAAGCCTTGAATGGCAGTTTACGACCGCCAGTTTACGGACCGTATTCCATTTTACGGTCCGTATTTTGCACTTTACGACCACTAGGCAGTTTTGCCAACTTTCAACTTTTCACATTTCTCGACTTTTCATTCTAATCATTCTCGTCCATTTACGCACATTGCTCATGAAACATTATACACTCGCACTCCTCGCACACATCACTAGTTCGTTTACTTGCGTACCAACGGGAAATTTTCCGAGGTGTAACAACACCCATAAGGTGCCAAGTTGAGTTGTGTATATGGGTTTATTAATGATTTCGAGGAAATGAGTTTTATATTAAAGGAGACATAAAGTTTGATTTTTCAAAACCACTCCGAAGGGGGTGCGAGATTTTACTACGTCATTCCATTTATGATTTATGTTTACATTCCATATTATCATCCCTTTGTATTGACATGATCATTTATTCTTTGGGTAAGACAATAAGATGAAATTTAGTAGAATATAGGTAGTAAGAATTTCATTACAATTTTACCCTCAAACCTGGAAGTATGTCCTCCTGAGTCTAGTGAGATACGAATTTAATAACTTCTTATGAAAGACTAAGGCTAATAACTGGATTGTGAGAAAAAGGTCTGTTTACTCAAAAGTCAATTTTGGGTCAACTATATTTCATTTTAAGCCTATATTTCACAAAATCTGGTCTAGACACCTCGGGGACTGTGCCAACCGTCCCTGTCAAGAATGAGTTAATCAAAGCTCAGGAAAGGGAAAAAATACCGAAAAGACTATAACGACTAAATGGGTTGTTAGATAAATAGAAGCAAATAGACATGGTTTAGATAGAAGGCCAACTAAGAACACTCAGACATATCATGGACAAGGACATGATATAGGCATGTAGACATGGTTTAGATAGAAGTTAACTGCAGGTCTCAATGCTCATGGGAGAGCACAAGGTAATTCACACAATAGCAACCAGCAGAAGAGGCATATGGAGACTTCATACACAACTGAGCAAATTTATATACACACTGAACTAAAGCATTCATTTAATTCACAAAGGGACATATGCAGGATCATAGTGTGGTGTAACAAGACCAGTTGGGATCTAAACAAGCATGGCATAATTGAGTATACAAAACCAAGCCTTTTTGAGTCTAACAAACTATTGCAAGACACAGTAATATTCAGGAAAAAAAACTAGTAATGCTGGCAGGACAAGATGCATATCATTCTAAGCACACCTAAGTGAGACAGAGTGATTCCCACATTTTGAACTGAGTTTTAGCATGATGGCAGTAACAAACAACAGGGATATGCAATATTCATGTAAATATGCAGTTTAGACAAGATTAAGGACAGTGTAAAGAGGAACAGCCACGCCTCTTGACATATTCATGCTTAAGAAACTATCCAATGAACCCAACATAGAGACAGTGTCACATTTGAACTATAGCAGGTACTTTAACAACACTTAAAACGATGAAACCTCAAAAGTGAACAGATAGATGCAGTTTTGGCATTAGCAAGGTACAATCAGTATTCAGTTCCAAGAAATGCCACAGAGATGACCTTTTGAGGTGTCCATCAAGATTAAGCAAATGGAAAAAGAATGCATAGATGATGATCCCAGGCCTCAAGCATGTTAGTATTGCAACAAGATGTAAAGGCAAGAACAGAACAACTATATACTTAGTCATTATTGGCCAGATGAGAGATTTCAATGGGTTCCCATGACTATTCACTCTGCTACTGAATCTTAGCATTCAAACTCCTTTTTTAATCCCAAAAACCAGTTCACATACACACTACTCATCCATTAAACTTAACAAAAACCTAGTTCACACGAGAAAGTTTTAAGCTCAAACCCCTTTTCCTTGGTTCATTGATAAGAAATAGAGATCAAGGGATATACATAATGAAATACATTCCCCACAGATCCTTGAGGTATGCCATGGCACCTTTTATTTGAGGGAAAGGTACTATGAAAGACTTCCTCAAGGTCCAGGTGACTTAAGTCCATCCATATACATTCCCAGATCCCCTTTCCTTGTCAATTAACCAACTTAAGTCTCACTAAGTGACCCTGCTGACTTCTACAGTTAAGTTAGTCTAAGGATCATAGCGAAATTAAGGTCTTAAGCTTCATTGACTCCTAATTGGATATTATTGATCTAAGAGTCTCCTTTTTAAGGTTAGTTATCTTCAGTTTCTTGGGTAAAACAAAACCAGACAAACCTCTGAATGACACAAGGGATACTTTTATGGATTAACTATAATATACTTATCTTTCAACTTAATCAATTAACACTTAACACCCTCCCTTTAATCATGCTCATCATCAGAACAAGAAACCATCACACATCATGATTTTACCACATCATTCAATAGACAAACAGACTACAGGAACAATGATCATACCTCTCATTTTGCAACAATGCAATACCATCAGATATCAAGAACAAACAACACATTTCATGGGCAGATTCTCATATACAGACTTCATATGCTTTCAAATAAGGATATAAGCTTAAGATATCACAGCATTGCAACTCAAAGGAAAGAAACAACACAAGCCAAATAGATAGGGGCTGCAAGCATGCTCAGAATCTAGAACAGGGGTCATACAACAAACACTTAGAGATCTATAAGAGTTTTCAGACAACTCAAGCATATCAGGAAGGTAATTGATTAAGCAGTGCTCTTATAGTGTGCCATACTGATACTTGGAACACAATAATCTCATTAACAAGTCATTCCATTCAAAATTGGTGTTTAAACAGTCATGTAAACACCTTTGTACCCTCAAGTAATTACACAAGCCATTATATTCTGACAACTGAACCTAATTGACCTTATCAAAACCCGGAACTAATCAACTTAGGTAATTGCAACTTTCTAGCCTACTTATGAGAGTTAACAAACTTGACATTAATCTAAAAAAAAAGTCATTAAAGTTGCTAATATTAACCCTACAGCTCCACTTTATTATGCTTAAAGGAAGATAAACGAACACATCTCAACTTACCCTTTTTATCAATGGAATGACATTAATTACATTATTCAGACAACAAATATTCAACTCATCCATGATTAAACAAGCATAATCAATCCTAATTGGACTTAAACATATAATTAACGAGTACAAGAGGGTAGTATCTTGCTTAAACTCTTCATGAACCTCAAACATAATTAAGTTAGTGAACTAACATTAATCATATCTAGGTAAACTAATAGCAATAACAGGATGATATTACATAACAGACCAAAATAATAACAAAAACAACAACAGGATTAAATGAGTTACCTTTTTGAAGTTCAGACGTGTACAAAAATGAATTTGAAGGCCTTTTGTGCTTCCAAATCCCACACTCAACCACACCAGACACAAAACAACAAAGAAAACAAATTTTAGAACTAAGGAAACTCCAACCTTTTAAGTTAAAGTTTAAAAATTTTATACTGAGAAGCTTAAAATCAAAGTTCTAGCCTCTTAAGGTTGTTCCAACTTATTTTTGTCAGAGGGTTGGAGTTATATTTATAGAACTCCAAAGTTCATTCGAAGATCTAAACAATCGATGTGGTTCCAAGCAATTTTTTAGATGCAAAACATAATACTATGAAATTAACAGCTAAGATTCACTAAAGATAAAAATATGTAGTTGGATCTGATCCATTCTAGGTCGATCCAAACCAAACCCTTGTGAACCAATAATAGACAAGTTCATACAGTCCGATTATAACAACAAAAATGCAAGAATCGTGTTTTGATTCAGAAAAATAAAATAAAAAGTGAAAGAGGAGAAGATTAATACATTGTTTGGATGGGTCCGAGTGAAAAAATATTGTGACGTTAATTGTTTCATGCTTTTAGTTGTACAAAACCTGCGAGCACGCTGAGATCTCTGTACCATTGCCATTCTTGGCATGAAAGAGAGAGAGAGGATCGAAAGCAGCACTAGGGTTAGGGGAAAAAAGGAAACGGGGGGAGAGAGGGTGGTATAAGGGTTCGTTTGGTATAAAAATTGTGAGTATGAGGGGTATTACCTCTCTTTGAGGCGGTGTGTGTATATTGGATCGGGTCAGTCCAATTAATGGGTTGGACGTAGTTCGCAATTTAAAAGAAGAGGAAGGGGGGGGGGGGCATATACATATATCATTATCACGACCCGACTAGAGCCGTGACGGGTACCCGGGGCTAACCATTGAGCACCACTCGTTCTACTACTCATCATACTCATTTAACGTTCTTTCATCAAACACATACTCAAATCATAAGAAAAATCATTTTTCATTTGAGAACATAAATACTTTTATATACACAAGCCTTTCGGCTATCAAATATATATATATATATATATATATATATATATATATATATATATATATATATATATATATACATAATAGCATCATCGTAAGACCATATAACCCACAACTGCATATCTACTGGAGTGTTAGACATAGGGACGAGAGAGGACCCCGTCGTGCCCAAAATATACATATGTACACAAAAGAATAATCAAGGCACCTTCGGAACAATTGAGTGCTCTCAAATCAGCTAATAGCTCCTACGAGTCTGGATTAAGATCACCTCCCAGTCTACCCTTGGGCATGAACACAACGTCTAAAGAAAACGGACGTCAGTACGAACATTGTACTGAGTATGAGAGGCGTAAACAATAATAATACGTCAATGAGATAAAGGAAACATCAATAAGGCACAAATGTATCTGACTGTCAATTATAAAAGAAATAATGCATGCTGGCTTACTTCATAATTATCATCATGTCATATATGCATAAATGTACAAGCTGCCCGACCATATAGGTACGGTGTGATAAGCATTAGCCTGTGTCCAAGCCTCCCGCGTCCGGGGTACCATCTCATGCCGCCCCACTAGTGGTGTCTGCCCATGTCACCTAGACATGGTGTATACATATAGCTGCCCGCCTTAGCGGTGTCTGCCCGGCCATATTGGCGCGGTGTAATATCATCAACATGTACTCATCATAATGCATGCATAGAAACTCAAGATAGCTATACTTTATCGAGGTGACATAAAGTCGTGAACCCCCGATTCCATTATGGAACATTTATAAACATTCTGCCTCACCTTGAAGGAAATAGTGAATAAGGTGAGTGTATACAATAAATGACATCATTAACGTTATAGGAACATCATATCATGGACTCTAGAATCTCTATACTTAACTCATCATCATCATTATTGGGCTCGTAATGTATCTCTTATCTCATGTAGCTATTCATGGACATAGACCCTTAGCTTTCTGGGATATAGAAGATTCATAGAGAATAAGGAAAGATCATACCATAGGATTCATGCCATAGAAAGAAAGGACTAGCCTCACATACCTTTTTCGTTTAACTAATCTATCGCTTGCTTGTTCTCCTTCAATGCCCACGTTTATACCTTTAAGAGAAGTCGCATGAACATTAGCTAATCAATTACTTAAACGTGATTACTAAAGCTAAAGAAAATTGGGCAGCATTTCCTTTGTTTATACAACTTTTCCCATATTCTATATCAACTCCCAAACATTCACAACAACATCCACAATATCACAACTAACAATCATCATTCACCCATATTATCCACATTTCGTAATTCACTCCAATTTCTCCATAATCATGGTTATAGTTCATTATTGCATTTTCTCACATATAAAACTTATCCCACATTCTAAATGTCATTCATAACATCTTTACATTCAAAACATATCGATAATCATGACTCAATCAAAACCTTCGCTCAACAATATCACTATTCCCACATTTATGACCCATTTCCTATATCTTTCTACAATCCAAGTGTTTTTAACTTTCAATACCTTAGAAAACGTGGAATGATCATAAAACTCACCTTGGATGATGGATGAACAACCTTTGAGTGAAACTTCTCTTCTTGCATCAAAACCCTAACTCCCTTCTCTTGAGTTTTCTTGACTTAGGTGAACTTTGTTATGTTTTCTACACTTGATTTTGTGGTTTTGATGTAATTGATCATGGATTTCCCTTTGTTTCTTGTGGATGAATAATGGAGAAATTTCTAGAGGTTTCTTGGTGTGGAGAAGTGGAAATGAAATGAATTAAAATGAGAGAAGGGTCCTTATATTAAATCTTGAAATCAGTCCCGACCGAGATATATGGTACGATCGACGAAGGTTTGATCAGATCGACGGAGCGTCGATCTGACCGTCGAATCGTGAAATTTCCAGTGAGCAACCTTTCGTTTCCTTTCATTCTACGGTGAGAAGGACGGTCCATCGAACTGATCGACGGAGCGTCGATCTGCTCCGTCGAATGGTCTTCGCGCTAACTCAATTCTACGGCACAATCGACGAAGCGTTGGCCCATCCGACGGTACAAAGAACGACCGTCGAACCCCCCTTTCGCAGAACTGCAGTGAATTTTCATTTGACGAACTTTCCTCCCTTGCCTCAAATGTCTTTGGAATCTTAATTAGAATCATTAAGCATACCTTCTTACTTGTAGGGACATCATGTACACCTTAACTTACGTTAGTCCATTCACTGCTCAGCAACACAAAGTTCTGAGGTGTAACATTTTTCCCCCCTTTTTGGAAAATTCGTCCTCGAATATTAAGCACTCGGGAATTCTACGAAAATTTTGCCAAAGTTTTCCCTGTAATATGGCATTAACGTCCTATCACAACAGCCCACAATAACATTGCCTCACAGGGCCACAATACAACATTAATATATATTTATGGCCACATACGACCAAAAGCATGAAAAGAAAGCATACATACTTCATAGTCCTAATGGTTCATCGTGGATCTCTTCTGGGGGTTGGAATAAGTGTGGGTACTTGGACTTCATACTCTCTTCTGTTTCCCAAGTCATTTCCTCTCGGTTGTCATTCCGCCACAAGACTTTGACTGAAGCTACTTCCTTATTTCGAAGTCTTCGTACTTGCCTGTCTAAAATGGCAATGGGCACTCCTTAATATGCTAGCTTTTCTGTCACTTGAAGATCATCTATTGGAACAATCCTTGTAGGATCTCCAACACGATTGCGGAGCATCGAGACATGAAAAACTGGGTGAACTGATTCAAGTTCTGAAGGCAAGTCCAATTCATAGGCTACATGACCTACCTTGCGGATAATGTTATAGGGTCCAATGTATCGAGGACTTAACTTCCCTTTCTTGCCAAACCTTATCACCCTTTTCATTGGCGACACCTTCAAAAATACCCAATCATCAACCTGAAATTCTAAGTCTCGCCGACGGTTGTCCGCATAAGATTTTTGGCGACCTTGGGCTATCAACAATCGATCTCAGATCACCTTGAATTTTTCCACCGCTTGCTGAATCAATTAAGGGCCTATTAGTTGTACTTCTCCTATTTCAAACCATCCAATTGGGGATCTACACTTCCTTCCATATAAAGCTTCATACAGAGCCATTTGTATACTGGAATGGTAACTATTGTTATATGCAAATTCGATTAGAGGCAAATGATCATCCCAACTACCTCCAAAATCTAGAACACCTGCTCTTAGCATATCCTCCAAGGTCTAAATAGTACGTTCGGCTTGCCCATCAGTCTGCGGATGGAATGCCGTGCTAAGTTTCATTTGGGTACCTAGACCTTATTGGAAGGATTTCCAGAACTTGGCTGTAAATTGCGCTCCTCTATCTGTGATAATAGATAGTGGAATACCATGCAGTCGCACAATTTCTTTGAGATATAACGTCGCATAATCTTCTTTGAGTATGTGGTTCTTACTGGAAGAAAATGAGCTGCTTTTGTTAATCTGTCCACAATCACCCATATAGAATCATATTTTCCTCGAGAATGAGGTAACCCCACAATAAAATCCATGTTGATCACTTCCCATTTCCAAGTAGGAATTTCCATTGCTTGCAATAACCCTCCTGGTCTCTGATGTTCGATTTTAACTTGCTGGCAATTTGGACATTGAGCTACAAATTCTACTATCTCTCTCTACATGCCATCCCACCAATATATCAACTTAAGATCATGATACATCTTTGTTACACCTGGGTGAATAGAATACCTAGAGTAATGGGCTTCTTCTAGAATTCTATGACGTAGTTCCGCAACATTCGGAACACATAGCCTGCCTCGTTATTTAAGAATTCCATCCATGGATACATCAAATGGGGACTTCTCATTTTTATGAGATGTATCTCTGTAATGGCACAAGTGAGGATCTTCATACTGACGCTCTTTCACTTCTAGATTCAGAGATGAAACGGTGGGATCATTAATACCAATCCCTGCATTACCTGAATCAATCACACGTACTCCAAGATTAGCTAGTTGGTGGAGGTCATGAATTAATTCTTTCTTTTCCGGAGGAACGTCACATAAGCTGCCCATTGATCGGCGGCTAAGCGCATCAGCTACTACATTTGCCTTCCCGGGGTGGTATAAAATACTTACATCATAATCTTTTGATAATTCTAACCACCGCCTCTGCCGCAGATTTAACTCCTTCTGTTTGCAAATGTACTGAAGACTCTTGTGATCTGTATAGATATCGACATGCACCCCATACAAGTAGTGTCTCCACATTTTTAACGCATGAATAACTGCAGCCAATTCGAGATCGTGAGTTGGATAGTTCTTTTCATGTTTCCGCAGCTATCTCGAAGCATAGGCAATGAATCTACCGTGCTGCATTAACACGCATACTAACCCAACACCAGAAGTATCACAGTACACAACATAACCATCTGGCCCTTCTGGAAGTTTTAAGACCGGAGGTGAGGTTAATATGTCCTTCAACTCTTGGAAACTACACTCACAAGCATCATTCCATTGAAATTTAACTGACTTCTGGGTTAGCCTCGTCAATGGGGCTGAAATAGAGGAAAATCTCTCTACGAACCTTCTATAGTACCCTGCCAATCCCAGAAATCTACGAACTTCTATGGGCGTCGTAGGCCTTGGCCAAGTCTTCACAGCTTCAATTTTCTGAGTATCAACTCGAATACCATCATCTGAAATAACATTTCCCAGAAATGTTACAGAATTCAGCCAAAACTCGCACTTTGAGAAATTTTACGTATAATTCTCGGGCTCGAAGAATTCCAAGAACAATACGTAAGTGATCTGCTTTTTCTGATTCTGTGCGAGGGTATACCAGAATATCATCAATGAATACTATCACGAATAAATCCAAGAGTGGCCTGAATACATTATTCATCAAATTCATGAACACTGCCGGAGCATTAGTCAACCCAAAAGATATCACTCAGAACTCATAGTGGCCATATCTCATTCTGAAAGCTGTTTTGAGAATATCTTCTTCTCTAACCCTCACGTGATGATAACCCGACCTCAAGTATACTTTAGAAAACCACTTGGCACCCTGCAGCTGATCAAAAAAATCATCAATCATTGGGAGAGGATATTTGTTCTTTATCGTCACCTTATTCAACTTCCTATAATCGATGCACATTCGTAGGGAAGCATCTTTCTTTCTCACGAACAAGACTAGTGCTCCCCACGGTGATGAACTGGGTCTAATAAACCCCTTCTCAAGAAAATCTTTCAACTGTGCCTTTAGCTCTTTCAATTCTGCCGGAGCCATTCGATATGGAGGAATAGAAATAAATTTGGTGTCCGATAACACATCAACGGCGAAATCAATCTCTCTTTCTGGAGGAAGGCCTGGAAGTTCATCTGCAAATACATCCGGAAATTCATTCTCTATCGGAACGGATTGGAAAGTTGGCGACTTTGCTTCGGTATCATGAACTCGAACTAGATGATAAATATAGCCCTTAGCTATCATCTTTCTTGCCTTAAGGTAGGAAATAAACCTACCTTTTGGAGATGATGTATTACCTTTCCATTCAAGTACGGGCTCTCCCGGAAACTGAAATCGAACTACTTTCATTCGGAAATCAACATTAGCATAGCATGAGGCCAACCAATCCATGCCCATAATCACATCGAAATCTATCATATCTAGCTCGATTAAATCAGCTTTGGTCTGGCGATTGCATATCACAAGTATACAATTTTTATACACTTGTCTAGCTATTACGGGATCACCAACCGGATTAGCTACCTCAAAAGGTTTGATTGGCTCAGGTTTCACCCCAATATGACCAGCAACATACGGAGTAATATAAGACAAGGTAGAACCCGGATCTATCAATTCATACACTGTTATATCCCGCATTTTTGTACAATCGGATAATTCAAGGTAATTGCGGGAAGATGACAAGCAAGGCCTTACTTTTATTTTGTTAAGCATATGAGTTGCCTATGAAGAATTTAGAAGCGGGATTATTAAGAAAGATTAGGGGCAAAAAGGTAAATTTGCAATATGATTCGTGGAGATATGGAGGAAGGCGGAGGGCAAATTTGGAAATTGGAAAAATTAAAATTTGTCATGAAGTGCAAAAAAAACTGGGCTAGATCACTTTGGGCCAAGGTTGGCCATCCAACTTCCTTCTTAATGGGCCAAGCCCATATGGAAATTTAGTGAATGATTTAAAAGAAGACCAAGTCTTCATAAAATTCATAGAATTCTCTAGACATTTCAAGAAACCAAGAACTCAAAAAAAAAAAAAAAAAAAAAAAAAAAAAAGCTTCAAGGGCCATTTCGGCCAAGTGCAAAATTGCCAAGAAAATTGACAAAACATTCCTTCAAAAATCATTTCCTACCAATTCAAGGGTTCCTAGCAAGGTGAAGGGGTTGTTGGAACAAGAAAAACCCATAATCACACAAGTTGTCCATTCTAGTCAAGAGAAGAAGTGGAGAAAAGGTAAGGTGAAACTCTTTTCTTACATGTTATGGATGTTTATGCATGTTGTAGTATGCAAAAGCGAGTGAAGGTGTGGTCGTGTATGCCTATGTGTGTGTAGGAATCATGTTGTAATTATTTTATTTAGTGTTTGGTTGTTATTGTTGTGAATGTTATGTTGAAAATGGAAGTTGAATGATTTTGGAAAGGTTGTAGTTGTGTATGCATGATGGTGGCCGTGTGGTGTATATTGTATGTATAGCCGTGTATATGTGTTGAATTGTGAAGGAATGGTGAGCAAGTTTTATTTAGTATGTTGGTTGTTGTGTTGTGAATTTTATGTTGCAAATAAAAGCCTAATGAGCTTAGTGAAGTATTAGTAGTTGGAGGCTTGTCTTGGAAGATTATGTAAATTGAAAATTATGTCCTTACATGTATGGAAGATAATGATATTAGTATGGTGTTGTTGAAATATATATTATAAGGTTGTTATCGTTTTTATTGGAGTTGGAAGGTTTTGAAGGAAGTAGTATATTGATTGAATCGTTGAAATGTATTTTGGATAAATCGTTAAAATTGTTAGTGTGATTGTTGATATTGTTGTGAATAGTTTGGCCGGGTTGAATTCCCGGATTGTTGTTGATGAGGATTGTCCAAGGTGATTTTTAGGAATGATGTATTTACAGGGGAAGTGCTGCCGGAATTTCGGTAGCCAAGTGTCACTTTATGAATTCAATTCTAAATGCTCTAACCAAAGTTGGTAAATGTGACCAATTTGTAGATTTTGGCGGATTTGCAACTTGAGTTTGGAATAGCATAAGGAGCGGAAATAGGTATGTAAGGTCTTATCCTTTCTTTCTTGGCATGTCTTAGGCATACTAGGTTGGATATGAACCTCGGGGACAACCCTATTCTCCGGAATCCGTACCTAAAGTTTCCCCTTTTTCATTCAGTAGAATTGAACTAGGAATTGTGTGAAATGTTGGAAAAACTTCCTAAACCTCTAGAACTTGCATAAATAGGACCCGAGTACCTTGAAACCCTCACAAGTAACGCCATGACATGTAACATATGCAAACTGTGTACGCTACCTCATTCGGCCCGAGGTGGGCCCATTGTTCCCGGATTTTCCTTATCGTTCCGCTTGACTTACTTTGAAGTTGAATCCAAAAGAAACCTTTGATCCTTATTCCGTTATCAAATGACAAGTGCTATACCTATTCCAACGAGAATACTTCTATGACGATAATGATAACGATGATGTTAGAAAAGAGAACATGCCTAAGATAAGTATGACCAGAACGATTCCATGACCAAGATTTCTAAGCAAAGGATTCAATGTGAATACGAAGGTGACAGACTAGTTCTTGATCCTTATCTCCATTTCTTAGCTATGACACTATGTTCTAAGGATTTCAAAGCCTATGAATTGACGTCTATGATGCCTATGATTTCATACTACGTTTTCTTCTAGTATTATTCTTCGTTAGTAGTCTCGCCTTAAAATACTCGTTCCTTCAAGGTGGGACAAAGCGATCACGGTTGTTCCATAATGCAATCGGAGGTCACCGACCTTACGCCACTCCGATGGATACATGATTTTCCTTGGGATCTCTTGCATGCTTATATGACATATATATATAGGACATGTATATGAACATGGGGTGGGGGAAGGGATACATGGGGAATGGGAAGGGAAACATGTTTCACTGACACCTGGTCAGCTGGCTTATCATCCCGGACGCGGGATGCCCGGACGCGGGATATATCTATATATTTGGGCGAGCCGATGTACTTCGGCGCAATGTGGGCGAGCCGACATTGTTCGGTGCTACGATATTACATAATATACTATGATATGCTATGGCATGATACGATGTGAAATAAGCTCTATTTTCTATGAATATGAAAAAGAAATGTTTTCAAAAGACGGACAAGCATGCATGGTATCCGGCCTGAAAAAGGTATTACGATGTACAGGTTACTTTCTTGTCTCATTATATGTCCTATGACCCTATGATATTGATAATCATACTCTATGTTCTGTTTGTATTACCTTCCATGCCTTACATACTCGGTACACTATTCGTACTGACGTCCCTTCTTGTGGACGCTGCGTTTCATGCCGCGCAGGTCAGCAGGTAGGCGGATCTGGTTCCTAAGAGCTCTATCAGCAGGAATCGGCAGCGCTCCAGTTGTCCCGGAGCCTCAGTCCCTTGGTACTATTTTGTGTATATATTCGGGCACAACAGTACTCGGCCCTTCCTATGTATATGTGTACTATGTTTAGAGGCTCGTAGGCAGATATGTACAGTTAGATGTTTCGTACTTTTGATGGTCCTCGTCGTTGTATACTGTGCTAGTAAAGCTTATTAGCCTATGTTTATAAGTATTCTCCTAATGTTAACGTTTAGTAAACAACAAAAAAAAATATGGTATAGTTCATACGGCCCGCTCAGTAATAGAGGTAAGATAATAGATAAGGGGTGCTCGGTACAAGTTTCGGGTACCCGTCGCGGCCCTATTTGGGTCGTGACAGAAGTGGTATCAGAGCAGTTCGGTCATAGGGGATTGTCTACGAGCCGTGTCCAGTAGAGTCCTGTTTATGGGTGTGTAGCACGCCACACTTATACGCAGGAGGCTGCAGGGCATTTAGGAAATATGACCTTCTTTGTATTCTAGATCGTGCGATAGAGCTATAATAAGAGGTTTTCCTTCTTCCTAACCCAGTGTTACATTTTCAGCGATGCCTAAGAAGATGAAAGTTACAGTCCCCGAGGAGGGCAAGATGGCAACAGAAAGGCGAACTGGACGGGAGCCACTGGTAAACATTGAGGAGGGTGAATCCCATAATAAGGCTTCCTCTCGTGCTGGTCGCACTCCGCCGATATTAGGGGAGCAAGAAGGAGTTTCCACTTCAGCTCCAGCACCCCCAATTCCCTCACCTGATACTCCAACTCAAGAGATGAGACAGGCCATCCTTTTGTTAACCCAACTAGTAGCCACTCAAGCTCAACAACAGGGCATGGGATCTGGTTATAGGGGTCGCAGAAAAAGGGCTAGATCTTTTGGAATTAGAAGTGAGTATAGAGGGAGACAGGCACAGGAGCATTTCGGGTATTCAGGACCAGATCAGAGTGCCAGGGTTTCGGGATCCCGGCGTAGAGCCGACTTTAGCAGTACGGGGCTACCCCCACCGCGGTGTGCACGATATGGCAGGCCACACTCGGGACAGTGTTACTTAGATACAAATGCTTGTTTTGCCTGCGGTCGGATTGGCCATTTGATGCGTGATTGCCTACGGAGGTACGACAGAGACCAAACTCAGCCTGCCGGGTCAGGTCAGGGCTACGGAGTCTTGGGTTCCCAGTGTAGCGGTGAGCTTAGTCAGCGGAGACCATCCGTACCACGATGCCCCCAGTGCCGTAAATTACATGCGGGGCCGTGTCGCGCGGGTTCAGGTATTTGTTATACCTGTGCTAAGTCAGGTCATTATATGTGCGACTACCCATTTCGCCGTGGCAGAGGAAGGGTTCAGCCTACGGGGGTAGCAGTCGACTCACAATCATTGGCGCACCCTCCAATGCAAAGGTCCCAGATAGCAGTAGGCTGCGATAGAGACCGAGAAGGAATACTCAATTCGAGTGGACCCCAGCATCATACCTATGCACTAGCTGGCTGACAAGATCCTGAGCCATCCCCTGATGTCGTTCCAGGTATATTATCAGTATTTTTCTACAATGTAAAAGTATCGATTGATCCAGGTTCTACGTATCAGATATCGCGCCCTAAATCGTTGAACATATTAGGGGGGGGGGGCGAGCTAGATCAAACGAGCTGGGATGTCTATGCCTGTTGCGACTATGGTGTTTTCGCCACTACTGGGAATGTGGAAATTTAGGACAAAAGTAGCCATATACATAGGTAAAAAGACGAATACTGGGGATTGCGGAGGTTAGAATTGTAATTAAAAGAAAAGATGTGTTACGCGGGCGTTTCGAAAACTGCTAAGACCCCAACTTGTCCCATATTATGTGATATAGGTAGTGTGGGGCAGACGATATAATTACACCAGCATTCACGTACTAAAATGCACCAAAGCTTCAAGGTTAAGCGTGCTAGAGTGAGAGCAATATCAAGATGGGTGACCCCCTGCGAAATATGCTGAAAATTTTATAAATGTGGGAACAAGAGACGAATGTGAAATTAGGTAGCCTAATGTAAATTAAAGTGTGTGGAGTGGTTAGAAACCCAATAGAAGTCATGTAGGCTGAGACAGACTAGACTAGCAGGAGGGGAGAACATGTTAGACCTAAAATGGACTATGACGATTCAAGATCCAATAAAGGAGACTTATTAAAGCAGGGCCAGCGTTTGGAGCTAACTCAATTGGCCTACGACATAAAGGCAGTCTAAGCTCCTAAAATGGACATGTTAAGCGACATGTGAGATATCTACGAAGGAGACCTCCCCGAAGTATTATAATACACTATGAGGCCAGTTTAACATTCGAGGACGAATGTTCTAAAGGGGGGGAGGATGTTATATCCCGCATTTTTGTACAATCGGATAATTCAAGGTAATTGCGGGAAGATGACAAGCAAGGCCTTACTTTTATTTTGTTAAGCATATGAGTTGCCTATGAAGAATTTAGAAGTGGGATTATTAAGAAAGATTAGGGGCAAAAAGGTAAATTTGCAATATGATTCGTGGAGATATGGAGGAAGGCGGAGGGCAAATTTGGAAATTGGAAAAATTAAAATTTGTCATGAAGTGCAA